>NW_026693209.1:0-60187 GCF_021218885.2 Marmota monax | reverse complement strand
TCCTTAAAAGAAGGAAAAGTCAAGAAATAAATGATCTCACATTACATATCACAGCCCTAGAAAAGAATAAAAAACCAACACCAAAAGCAGTAGAAGACAGGAAATAATCAAAATCAGAGCTGAAATCAATGAAATTGATACAAAAGAAACAATTGAAAAAATTGACAAAACAAAAAGTTGATTCTTTGAAAAAATAAATAAAATTGGCAAACCCTTAACCGTGCTAACAAAGAGAAGGAGAGAGAAAACTCAAGTTATTAACATATATGACGAAAAAGTAAATATCACAACAGACACTACAGAAATACAGAAGATAATCAGAAAATATTTTGAAACTTGTACTCCAATGAAATGGAAAATATCAAAGGCATCGAAAAATATCAAGAGTCATATGATTTGCCCAAATTGAATGAGGATGATATACACAATTAAGCAGATCAATTTCAAGTGATGAAATAGAAGATGCCATCAGAAGCCTAACAACCAAGAAAAGTCCAGGACCAGATGGATACACAGCCAAGTTCTACAAGACCTTTAATAAAGAACTAATACTAATACTCCTCAAATTATTTCGTGAAATAGAAAAAGAAGCAGCATTTTCAAACTCATTCTATGAGGCCAGTCTCGCCCTGATTCCAAAACCAGGCAGTGGCTTTTAAAAGACAGAAGTTTATTTCTATTTCATGTAAGATTTTGGAAATGAGCATTTCAGGGCTCTTTGACAAGAGCCTAGATCTTTCTATTTCTTTGTTCTGCCATGTCTGATGTCCATTATTTTAGTCACCTAACAGACATCTTCAGCGTCACCTGAAGTCAAGACATCAGGGAAAAGAAAAGCCTGAAACAGAAGGGTAAAATGCATAAACCAATACTCTCCTAAGCAGTTTCCCAGAAGCTGATGCATATTTCTTCACCTTGAAACTCTTTAGTCAGAACTTAATGGCAAAGGCACAGCTAGCAGCAGTCTTTATCCCACATATGCAAGCAGGGAGAAGCATGGGGCCTGCCTCACTCTTTTCTAAGCTAATAAATGACATGGAAGGCTTTAAATTTGTTTTTGTTGTTGACTGGAAACTCCCTTATCTTGATATATGATGTTTCATAACAATGAGTTTTTTATGAAGTATTAGATGCTATTTTTATCCTTGTGTACATTTTGAAATAATATCCTCTGTCCTAATTATATATTTCTCTTTTTTATGTGTGTATACATATATATTAATGTATATATATATATATATATATATATATATATATATATATATATGTTAATTATATATACACATACATATAGCAGATGTTATCAGCTTGAGGAGAACAACACAGCATGATAGCACAACCATTTCTGGGGTAACACATAGTGAGGAAGAATAAATGTCTCTGCTGTTTTAATCCCTCTTTTTGAAAAAGTGGACCCATTTGGTAGAAAAACATATATTTTTGCTTTGTGTGAATTTTTCAAAGACATTTGAGAAATAAATGAATAATTTCAATAGCTTTGAATGTTCTCTTGAGGCATGTGGACAGTTGACCAAAATAATACATAGAATGTTGACATTTTTAGTTCATGTTGTTTCTTGTTCATTTAAAAGGTAGAAGGAAGTATAAATTCCATTTCCAACAGACAATGAGTTAAAAAATCATGTTTCTTATAGTTTAAATTTGATGTGGGTCCAGATTTGAAAGAGTCTGAGAAAAGAAGGAGGAAGAAATTCACAATAGTCAGTCCTGACAAATTCTTGTAGCCCAGTGATTAAAGTCAAGAAAAGTGATAAACCATGTTGATAGTACCATATCCTTAATGTGATAGATAAAGATGCACTCTGTCATTGTAGTCTTTCCCCTAATGACTCATAACTCCATTTTTGAGTAAAACATCATAGAAATTCCATCTGAGGATCATTGTACAAAATATCTATTTAGTACTCCTCTGGTAATGTCATTAAAGAGAAGGGAAATCTGGAAGCTGTCATAGTCAAGAAGAGCCTAAAGAATTATGAAAACCAAATGCAAGGTGGTGTCCTAGATGGGATCCTGTAACACAAAAAGAGTGTCAGTACAAACTAAGGCAATCTACATACTAAATGGACTTCATTTAACAATAGTGTATCAATCCTAGTTCATAGTTGTGATAAATGTGCCATGCAGTAAAAGATAAATAGTAATAGAAAATGAGTGCAAGAGTGTTCACATAGGAGGCCTCTTTACAACTTATTTTGTAAATTTAAAACTACTCTCCAATAAAAAGTTGATTTAAAAAGTCAATCAAGCCAGGGTATATAGCTCAGTTGTAGAGAGCTGGGCTAGCATGGATGAGTCAAAAAAAAAGTCAATCATTTTATGAAAACAAATACCCTTTACAAAAATATTGATGTAATTTCTCTTCTCAAAATATCATCAGTGTTAAATTTAAACATCTCCTTAAAAATTTTCCATAGAATATCAGAAATTGCCAATAGAATTCATTTTTATGAATAAGGTTATCAGTCATTAAAATGATGCAAAATTCATATAAACAGTAATTATGGAGATCACAGGAATCTATGAAATATTTCTGCTGCTTATATAGAGATAACCCAATAAATAAAACAAACAAACAAAACAACAACAATAACAACAAAACACAGAATCCTTTGATTCTAAATTGTTCTTGGTCATTATGGTTGAATTCTAAACATCATCCAAAATATGTGCAGGTTTTTCCTGCTGCTATCTTTTGTTAAGAAGTTCTCCAGAACAAGAAATTTGACCATAGAACAGCTATATTTAACATCTAATTAGGCATTTTGAATCTACATATCGAGAACTGAAAAGGTTTTTATTATTTGTTTCACCTATGCCTATCTTTATGTAAAAAGGAACAAATATTATTTCAAAAATATTATAAGCTGCTAGGAAAATTGGGCCACTTTTAGAAATCACCTTTCCATTTAATAAAAGATATTTGTATTGCTCGTATTTGTGTCTTTAACATTGTTTGTAAGGTTGTTTTTTGTTTGCTTGTTTGTTTTTGTTTTGGTGGCTCGTGTATAGCAGAAGTACTCAATAATTACAACATAACTTAATATATATAGGACTGTGTCATATTTGACCAGTTAGACCTCTCTGAGGCTCAGTTTTCTCCTCATAAAAGGTATGACTTACCTTGTGGGGTTACTATGAGGCATACATAATATGATGTGTTTAAAGCTATTTTAGAAGTTCTGGGCATAAAACTGCTGTTCAATAAGTAGTTGCTTAAAATATTAAGAATAATATAAGATTATTATTCATAGTTGACACTTTCAAATAGAATATATTTTTAGAAAAACTTTCTTAAAATGATAATTATTTTATTTTTGCCTCATCTACTACCTAAAAGTTTAAAAGTGTATATTTCATTTAGGTCAGGATGAAGATCTTGTATTAAAATCAAAACACACACCAGCTACCCACCATACCAGCACCATTGTTCAGCTGCTCAAGAGAAATCCCAGAATGATGGGAGATGGAGGACATGAACGTTTGCATTTAATCTTGATAAAAACTAGAATTCATTTAATTCTAGAGGAGTTTGTGGAGGTGAGGTACCATTGTAAGTAAAAGAGACACAATACACTCCACATTAAGAAATAAAAGGAAGAAGAATTCTTGTAAAAAAAAAAAAATTCCTGGGCCCATTGGCCCTCCCAGAGTCCATTCCCTTTGACCTATAATGGGAAAAATACCACCTTTCTTTCGAGACTAATGGAAAAATAGATATGATAATATTATCAGTAATATGTAATATATAAAAAATGATAGATTATGATAGTGTATTAAATGTTTATGTGTACATGAAAAAGACACTAAGTCCCTTACAACAATAATTTGACAGACATTATTTGTGACATATTTGACTATAACCTACATCTTGATAATTATCTTATAAATATACATAATTTATTAATCTCAAGAGCATCTATTTGTACTTTTAAAAACTATAAAATATATATTTATACAAAAATTTAATATTTCTCTTTCTAGAAATAAACATTTGATGCACATGTGAATTTTATGTGTATTCCTTTCAATAACACCAAAGTCTTTATAATAGCACATCCTTTACCTTCAGAATTATTGATTTAAACCTCATCTTTCAAGAAATTAAAAATCTAAAAATCCCTGATATGACAGAGTTTGCCTACCACAACGTGATGCTCACTATGTAAGTGAAAAAAAAATTGAGAAAGTGCCTTTACCCTCTCACTACTCTTGTTTACACACACAGGTCCCGAGAACATATCTGTGTGTCATCCTTCTGGTATCTTTGTAAACAAAAAACATAATATGAGACAAAACCCATTTGTCAGCCTTTGAGACATTCTGCATTTTAAAAAAGACCCAGGAAAAGCAAAGTAGCATGAAATTCCATTCTATGTTAGAGATAAAGCAAATCAAATGTTGACACATGAAACACACTCTATAAGATAGTAAATAAACTCTCTGCTCCAGTCACTGTTGGATGCAGATTAGGATTTGTGACAGATACTGATGGCTACAGCTGTCTCTGCTATGCCTGGCCTTGTAAAACAAGACATTTGTATATGGTCCATATTGCCTGTCAATCTCTCTCGAGGGCCATAGACTACATTCAGAGACTGCTGCTACTGAAGCATAAGAGGTATCTATAAAAATACTACCCAACCAGCAGTAATGACTGCTTGGCCCACATGTAATGACAAATGGTGCCTGTCTTTTAAGATCTTGCTATCTTTTTCCTCTGATAAGATGGTCAGGAAATAGAATTTTAAAACGGAGTTATATTTTGATGCTAGCTTATTGCTTTTTGTTCTCTGCCCACTCCACCCAAAAAAGACTCCACTAATGGAACTGTGGTTGGTAATCTGACTTGAGATTTGAGAAGGAAAGATACATTCACTTTGTGGTCAGGGTCTGGTAGAATAAAATGTCAGTTTCGAGGCAGATCTTGCAGAACATGAGCAGAGCAAGCAAGAGTGCTCATATATTAATCCTTGTCATGGGGAACATAGCCAAGTCATTGTGTGAATACCTCCTCTAGCCTTTTACATAGTCACAATAGTTTCTGTAGCCTGTGTTCAGAACCCTATTATCTGTCCAAGGCAAAGGGGTCAGGTCACGAAGGAGAATCACTTCAAGCATGAGTAATTACGACAATGATACTTTAACAGCAGATTTTTCAAACAGTCTAGATTTTTTCTGGCATTCTGTCCTGAAGTAGTCAGCCGGAAAGAAATCCATCAATCACTTAGTTAGAAAAGGAAGTTGGCTGGTGTGAGATACCCCAGAAATAACCTTCCTTTATCAGAAAGAAAGGGAAAAAAAAAGTAGATGTACATTAACTTTTGCTATTAAATTGCATCTTGAATATGATTCTCAGTAGGTGATCTGGGAAAAAAACTAGTACTTTAGATGGAAACTATTCTGAGAGGACAGAGTGAAAAAGGTGAAAAAGTCTTAAAAGGCACTAGTAGAGGAAGAGATAAGAGGAGGCAAGTGAATCCAAATCATCCTCCTTGCGTCTGTTTGCTTACTGGACATTCCTTTGGAATAACCCTGGGATGAACTACAGGGTAAATCACAAGGTTTATCCATTAGAATAAATTGTAGCTCTTTATCAAACTACCAACCCTTTATCAAACTAGCAACCATGGTACATTTGAATTGTAGTTGAACATTTAACCATTACATTGAAAATCCTTGAGTTTTATTTATCTATGAATCCCCAATATCCCAATATGGGATTGTATTTAATTCTTTAAAAGTTCTCAATAGGTGTTTGTAAAATATATAAAATACTGAATTATTGAAAGGATAAATAATATAATTCTGCTTTCTCATTTCTCGTTTATATTCTTAAGCAAAATTACCACCAAGATTTATTTTTACTCATTAAGTTTCCTAGTACAGACATTCAGGTGCTCTAGGGTGTTCAAAATGAAAAATGCAAATATCCCATTCTCCAATTGCAGAGCTGACTAATGCTGCAAAGTCTTGAGTACTACAATGAATGAATTTTTTCAATTTACATAATAAGATTGCAAAACTAATAGTTCTTACTTCTGCCACTTTTTCAGAACTCTTTCAAGTTAAATATATTTTTCAAAAATATTGTATTCACAACAACTTAGGGTGACAATTAAATATCTAATTTGTCAGAAACCTATGCAAATTATTGGCTAGAAACATACAAACATAGTAATTATCTTTTTCGTTTGTTTTAACCCACAGCTTTTTTCAAATAAAAACTTTGAGATGTGAATTTCCAAGTAGTAGCTAAGTGTGAACCCTTTCACATATTGCTGATGATCACTCCACTTCATATATAATGAATATTTGTCTTCATGGATCCATTTCATCTAATCTCTATGTGGTCAGAGGCTATGTTGCCACTTTTCTACAGTGACATCTCTCACATTGTTTTAAATTCCTTTTACTTTCATTGACTTTCATTCAGTTTCTCTGCCCAAGAAGTAAGCATGGTATCATGGGGTCTCCTATTATTTAACCACTTCAGAGAAATGTAATTGGAATGGTAAGTATTTATTGTACTTAGACCTCATTCATTATTGTTAAACATTTTTCTTATAATTCACTATACTGACAAAAGGTTAAGAGATGAATATTTAAAAAAAAAAAAACACAAAATACAATTCAATCTACCTAGCCTAAAATCATACCAATAGCAACTAACTGCATAACAAGGGATTATGTGCTTCCCTATATTCTGAACCTTTTTTTTTTTTGGTACTTATATTTGAAAATGGAATACTTAGAAAAACCGTGGCACAATTAATTTTTTCCTCTAATCCATGAATGTAATCTACAAAGGCAGTTAATATGTTCTCATTATATATTTTTCAATATCCCTTGTCTTCATTTTTGCATATTGTTAAGTATTCTTATTTAGCATTCAGCCAGCATCCAAAAGCTCCTCACCTTCTTGATGTCATCTGAGCAGTACCAAAGAATGTTTTAAATTACCCTACAGAAAAAAAAATAGGGCTAAATTAATAATGTTATAAGGGAGGAACTAATTATTATATAAAGTACCTTCTCTACTATCCTATAGAATATAGCACATATGATTTAAAAGTTGTTTACCCTAGGATTTCATTTCAACACATAAATATAAAAACTTAACATTATTTGTCATTTCAATTTGTATTGCATTTGTACTTTCTTTTGCTAATGATTCAACTCAAAGCCATCATTGGTCCAGGATTAAAAAAAAAAAAAGTCCAGGAGGTGAAATAAAAAAAGAATAATTTACACTATTACTCTAGAGAAACAGGACACCATATTTTTGGCAAATATACACATACACACACAGCCAAAAAAAAGAAAAAAAATGTGTAAAATTGAATATTGCATTTAATCAGTTCAGGTTTTTTTCTCCTAACATCACTTGGTCTTTTATATAAACTAATAAATCACGAACTGAAGAGAATATCACCTATTCTTAGGAACAACAATAATGTGCTGAGTCAATAAAATTGCATTTGGTGAGTCTTCCGAGCAGAAACATTTGCAGAAAGAGCGCCACTAACTACCTGGTGTCAGTGTGCTGCATAACACGGGAGCTGTCACACATCACGTAGTTAACATTTGTCAAATTCATTGACTTCTAATAAGATTGTAACCTTCAGACAACATTTAAAATAAATTCCATTTTTCCTGCTGGACACAATTCATCACTTTCTAATATATACACACACACACACACACACACACACACACATATATATATATATATATAATCATAAAAAAGTATTTTATTGGAAGCATTCAGTGAAATAGAGATATTGCAGACTTTGGGAGGAATAGAAAAGACTAAGTTTGAAATAATAGTAATATCCCTCAGGTCAGGCATTTTCTGTCAGTTAATGAATAACTGTGTGAGAGAACCCCAAGGCAAAGCTTTCTCCTTAAACAGCATCGTGTATGGCTGATAAGGGTTTTCATATTGACATTTTCTGTGGTTTCCCACTAGTCTATTTTTTAAAGCCATGGTTCCTATTGATCCACATCCCTATGTTCACTTTTAGATATTCTTCTCAAGAAATATACTTTCATAGATTAGTAAATGTGTACACAAAGAGAAAAACATGACCTCAGGAAAATATCATGTAGCAACAGTAATAGGTCTTATGCAAGATGTCTGCCTCTCTGGAGAATGAGGATTGTATGACTGCAGGAAGAGGTGGCAGTAAGTCTGTACTTCTACACCAAAAGAAGAAAGCCTCTGTTTCACAAACAATGGCACTTTTTGAATCTTCATGTATTATTTTTTTTAAAAAAAGGATTTGAGGTTAATTGAAAATGGGGATTTAGCTCCATGAACAGCTTCATGTCACTGTTCTCATTATCATATTTCCATATTATTAATTAGCTACAAAATGTTACAAACAAGCTTTCTGGAATATTTGAAAAAAATTAGCATGGAGAGTAGCTTATTAGCAGCACAGTCTTGATGCTACTAAATAAGCTGGTAATCTAGTTCCGTTTTTAAATCTTTCCAAATTGTGGTGGGGTAATATGAGAATCACATATATAAAAGGGAGATTTTTGGTTATTCTAGTTTGGATTTTCATTTTCAGAAAGGCAAACTAAGCTTCAGAGTGATTAAGTGACTTGCCTAAAGTCAGAATATACCATAATAAGAAATTTGCAGTTACCAGATCCAGTAGAATGACTACCTGTGCATTATTGTGAAAAATTCAAATCATGTATACACATGGATGTATAACCAATGTGATCCTAAAATTTGTACACGTGGAAAAATGAGAATTCATAACCTATTTGAATCAAATATATGATATGTCAAGATCATTGTATTGCCTTGAGCAACTAAAAAAAATAAAATAATAAAAAATTTAAAAATTTTTAAAAAAAGAAAATCATAATCTGTGAACATGAAAAAAAAGTTGAAATCATTTCCAAAGACTCTTTATAAGATCAAATTAGAATTCAGGTACCAATAAACCAAAGTCTTATTCTTTGTGTCCTGAGCAAAGATAAGGAACAAAGCAGAAGGATTAGACATCTCCAATAAAGGCTCTGAAAAATCCTGTAAGACCCAGACACAGTACATGGTTTACATACAGCTTGAGGCTGAAGTCCTCACCAATCTACTCCTCTGGGTTTCCTTAGTTTGGCTGGTTCTATCTCTGTTTCCATGCAGTATGTGGAGGGTGGAAATGACTACATTGCCAATTGTGTGTAAATATGGGACTTGAAAAACCCTTCTTGTCTGACAAACACACTTCTCTCTACCACCACAACTGAACAGCAGGATATGAACACCAGTACCTGTCAGAACCCCATGATCTTTCTCACTGTCTCTCCTCCCTTCCCTTCCATGCTAGTTAGAGAATTCTAGTTTCACAATTGTTTTTCTTTTCTTCTTTCAGAACTTCAGAGATGACATTTGTACTGACCTAGCTCGTGCTCTTTCTTATGAGAAGTCAGTGATTATGCTTATTGTGCATTCGGTATACATTCTATGTGTATTTTTACCATTTGGCTGCATCTCTACTTTTGTTTTCAAGCCATGTGACTGAAATGCCTTCTACATTCTTAATTATTATAAATGCTTGGTGAATTGTTGTCCACAGGTACCTGAGGCACTTCAATATTTTTGGTCTTCTTTCTCTCTGAGTCTTAGTTTAGATACCTTCCATTGATTTTCTTCATGGGTACTTTCTTCTATAGTGTCCGATGTAGTGTTAAGCCCAGGAGGTGAATTGTTTTCATTTTTATTTCCATAGGGTAAATTTGTCTGTTCTAAAATTTTTATTTGTTTCTTTAATAGTATACATCTCTAAATTAGTATTTCTAATCTACCCAGTCAATTTAGCTATTCTTTACATTAAATATTTAAGAACTATTTTAATTGACACATAATTTAGCTGTCCTTTACATTAAATCATTAAGAACTATTTTAATTGACACGTAATAAGTTTACATATTTATAAGGTACCATGTAATGTTTCAATATGTGCATGTATTGTGTGGTTTTCAAATCATGTAAGTATATTCCCTCCTATAGCTGTCATTTCTTTGTGGTAAGATTATCTAAAATCCTCTGGCTTATTTAAAATATGCAATACCTTATTATCTAGAGTCACCCTACTGTGCAATAGAACATGAAACATTACTTCTCCAATCTAATTATGACTCAGTATTGTTAAATCAACTTTTTCCCTCTCCCTGCCTCTCTGCTACTCTCCCAGACTCTGGTAACCAAGATTCTATTCCCAACTTCTGGAAAAACCGCTTTATCAGAAGTCACATGCAAGTAAATACAAGTTGTATTAGTCTTCTTGTGTCTGGCTTATTTCACTTATCGATCATACTAATTGCCAAAGTAACAAATGATTTAAAATACTACATGAACTTAGATGGTACAGCAGCGAAATCATCTGGGAAGAACTGATTCCAATTGTGAAGGAAGTCCTTTTGTGGGCAAAATGCTACCAAACATCATCATGTACCACACACATCTTTCATGAAAGCCAATCAATTCAGCCAACTTTCATGTCTTATTTTAAGAAATTTCCACAACAACCCCAGTGTTCAGCAATCACCACCCTTACCCATCACAATCTTCAAAAATAAAGCAGGATCCTCCAACAGCAAAAAGATTACAACTTGCTGAAGGCTCAGATAATTATTTGCATTTTTAGTAATAAAATACTTTTAATGAAGATATACTTGTGCCATTTTATTGATGATAGTTCTCATTCTGTAATTTAGGGCTCTCTGTATATGTATTCATCATACAGGACTGCAACTTCATACTTTTTAACCTAGCGCCAATCCTGATAATCACCACTCTGTACTGTTTTTATGTATTCAACCTGTTTTTAAGATTCCTTGTACAAGAAAGTTCATGTAGTATCTTGTTTTTCTGTGTTAGACTTATTTCTCTTAGCATAGTGTTCTCTAGGTTCATCAATCCTGTCACAGGCTGAATCTTCCTTAATCTAATAATCTGTTAATGAACACTTAGATTATCTCCATACCTTGGCTATTGTGAATAAAGCTGAAATGAATGTAGTAATGTAGTTATTTTTACCAGGTGATGATTTCATTTTAGTATATACACCTGACAGGGGCTGCTGGTTCATATAGTCTTATTTTTAACTTTTGAGAACCCTCTATACTGTTTTCAGTACTTGATGCACCAATTTACATACCCATCAACAGTAGGGTTTCCTTTTCTTCACACACTCACTCATCTTTTTGTTGATAACCATCCTAATAGGTGTGAAATGACATCTCAGTGTAGTCTTAGTTCTCATATCCCTGATAATTAGTGCTGCTGAGCACTTTTACTTATACTCTTTGGATATTCCTGTGTCTTCCTTGGAGAAATGTCTATGTAAGACCTGTAAGGCCCTTTCCCTATATTTTAAAATATATATATATATATATATATATATATATATAATTTGCAAATATTTTCTCCCAATGTTTAGGCTGCCTTTTCATTTTGTTGGTTGTTTAAATTCCTGTCAACAAGCTTCTTAGTTTCATATTCTTTATTTTTGGTTTTGTTCCCTGTGCTTTCGGTGTGCTACCCAAAATATCCTTGCTAACACCAATGTCAAGAAGTTTTTCCCAACGTTAGGAGTCTATGACTACAGGTTTTGAGTTTACTTGGGCTTTTTAACCATATAAACGAGACTTTTATGCATGGTGTTCCAATTCACTAATTTACATGGATATAATCCAGTTTTCACAACACCATTTAAAGAAAAGACTATTTCTTTCCCTATTGTGACATTTTTATACCCTTCTCAAAAATTCTTTGACCATATATGGTGCTTAGTTTTATTTCTGGGCTCTTATTTTACTGCTTTGTTTTATTTGTTATCATAATAGTACCAGACCATTTTGATGACTATAGCTTTATAATATTATTTGAAATCAGGTGGTGTATTGCCTTAAACATTGTGTATTTTTTCTTTCTCAGCATTTTTTTGTCTGTTTAGGTCTTTAATGTTTTCATAGAAGTTTTTAAATTTTTTTCTACTTTGTAAAACATGACATTGGAATGATATTTTGGATTGTGTTGACTCTGCATATTGTTTGGATACAACAGATATTTTAACACTATTAATTCTTCTAGTCCATGAACACAGTTATATCTTTTAACTACTTTTTAGATTCCTTAGTTACTTTTACCATTGTTTTAGAGTTCTCAGTGTACTTATCCTTCTCAAATTTAGTTAAATTTATTCCTAACTACTTCCTTCTTTTTGTGATTATAAAAATAACTTTCCAAATTAATTTCTTTTTCTTTTTTTTTTCTTGGTATCAGGAATTGAACCCAGCAGCACTTAACCATTAAGCCACATCCCCAGCCATTTATTTATTTATTTTTTTGTTTTGAGACAGATTCTCACTAGGTTGCCTAGGGCCTCACTAAGTTGCTGAGGCTGGCTGTGAACTTGCCATCCTCCTGCCTAAACCGAGTTGCTGGGATTGTAGATATGCACAAAGGCCTCCAGCTAAAAAAACTTTTATTAGATTTTTGTTGGTGTAAAGAAAAGCAACCATTTTTTTTATGTTTATTTGTATCTCAAAACTTTACTGAATAATTAGTGCTATCCATTTTCTTCTCATTTCAAGCTTTTGAAGGTTGTTGCAAACCTTGGCTCACAATTCCCTTCCTTCGTCCTCAACTCAAGAATTTCCCCTCCGTATTCTTTTAATCCAGATAATCTTCCTTCTCAAAACACCTCTAATCACTTGTAACCTTAATTACATTTGCAAAATCCCTGTTACAATAACATTCACAGGTCCTAGGGATGAGGGCATAGACATTTAGGGGGATGGTTTTCTTTCTATCACATTCTACCTTCTGATCCCCAAAGCTACAAGGTCTATCCTTTTGGCAAATTGCATGAACCCCATGTGTTCTGGCTCCTACAGCAAAATCCCATAGACTGGATGACTTATAAATAACAGAAAATTATTTCTTACAGTTCCAGAGGCTGGGAAGTCAAAGATCAGAGCACCAGCAGATTAAGTGCCAGGAAGGGCCTGCCTCTGGCTATTCTCCTGTGTCCTTCCATGGCTGAAGGGGGCAAGGGAGTTCTTTGGGACCTCTTTTATAAGGCACAGATTCCATTCATGAGGCGCCATTCCTGTGACCTAATTGTCTCTGAAAGGACCCACCTTCAAATACCATCACACTAAGAACTAAGTTCTAACATGTAGATTTGGGAAGGATGAAAACATTTATTCTATAGCACCATTTCAAGGTATGTCCTGAAAAGTCCCACCCATTATAGCACTGACTCAAATTCTCAAGTTGCATCTAAGTCTAAAAAGATCAAAAGTTTTTAATTCTCAGGCTGGGGTTATGGCTCAGTGGTACAGCGCTTGACTAGCATGCATGAGACACTGGATTCGATCCCTGGCACCACATAAAAATAAACAAATAAAATAAAGGTATTTTTTTAAAAAAGGTTTCAATTCCTGTTATCTATATCATTTAGATTAGGCATGGGTAAAATTATGGATGTAATACACTCCAGAAAAATATTTACTTTCCATCTGTGGATCTGTAAAACTAAAGAAATAAGTTATCTGTCTGAAAACACAATGATTACATAGGGCCACAATAGCAGTTAGAGATAGTCTTGTTTAAATAGGGGGAAAACTGAAGCAAGAAAGGAGCCAATATTCACAAGCAATTTCAAAATCCAGCAGAAAATCCTCATTAAGTTTCAAAGTGGATATACTATTTTATGGCTTGTGATTCTGTCCTCTTGGAAGCTCTGCCCTCTGATTGAATGTCTCTACCCTCTAAGATGTCTTTTCCTTTTTCATGAAAGACAACATGTATTTGTACCTGAGTAGTTTTGAAAGTCTTTTTTTTTTCTTCCTGGAGAATTTTGGAAGATATAGAAACTTTCTTTCATTTGCTAGACTTTCTGTTTCTCTTGTTTCAGGCTAGCGGTATCTCTGATGATGTAAAATTCTTAAGATCTTTGTGGATCTCCCATGTATATCATGAAGATTCAGTCCTTTATACCAGAGGGTCACCCTCAAATCCTTTCCAGATATATCTTCTCATTTTTTTTCTAACAATTCCTAGAGAATTGGAGACTCATACTGTTAATCTGTTCAAAAGCCATTTGTGTGATTGAGTACTCTGAACTTTTGATTTTTCAGAATTATTAACAACAAAAAAAAATGTACAGCCATACCCTTGGCTGCTTCTTGAGAGCACTTTTTCCTGACAGAGAATCTTTTAATTTTAGCATCTCTTGCCATCTGTGTAGGCCGTGAAATTCCCAAATCATCAAGTCTTGGTTCCATTTTAACATTCTTCCCTCAATTTATTCCTTTCTTCTTGCATTTATTGTAAGCATCAAGGGAAAAATAATCAGGACTCACTTTCAATGCTTTGTTTGTATATCTCAACTGTGAAGATTAATTTTGTATGTCAGCTTAACTGGGCTGTGAGATGCTCCATCTATCTGGTTAAACATTATTTCTAATGTGTTTGTGGTGGTATTTCCAGAAGTTATTAACATATGAATTGGTGAACTGAATAAAGCAGATGGCCCTCTACACTGATAGTGCCCATCTTCCAATCCACTGAGAGACTAAATATAACAAAAAGTTAAAGGAAGGTTGAACTCACCCTCCGCCTGATTGCTTTAGTTCGGACATCAATCTTTTTTTCATGCCCTTGGAGCTCTTGACTCTCAGGCCTTCAAACTACACCAAGGCTTTCCTGAATGTCTAGCTTGCAGATGGCAGATAGTGAGACTTCTTAGCCTCTGTGTCAGTCACTACCTTGCAATTAATCTTTTTCTGGATGAGTTCCGTTTCTATCACAAAGCACTGACTAACACATCAGCTAAATATTCTAATGCACTTCTTAAATTTTTTTTTTCCTACCTATGTGCAGGACACATTTTCACTACATTTTCTCTTGGTAAATAAAAAGTATCTACTTCAATTTCCAATGAGATGTTCTTTAGTACCTTCTGAGACCTTATAAAAATGTTTTTAATATCCATATATCTGTTAACAGTGAGTTCATGATGATTTAGTCTTTCTCTAAAGTGAATGTTCTTCATTTGTTTTTGAGTTTTCACTAGAAGTCCTTAATATTCACATTTTCTACTAAAAATATATGAAAGACTATTTAAATATTTTCTATCTTGCTCCTGAACAGTTTTCTAGACTCTGCTCACGGCCCAATTCCAAAGTCACTTCCACATTTTAAGTTATTTGTTAGTGCAGCACCCTTCTTTCAGATTCTTTATTCACATTCACCAGGAAGTGTAATGAAGTACCACCACTTAAGTGGCTTAGCCAATACAAATTTATTATCTCACAGTTTAGTTGGTCAGAAGTTTCACATGAATCTTATTATGCTAAAATCTAGATTGGTGTCAGTAGGACCGAATCTATTTCCAGATGTCTAAGGGAAAAGCCATTACCTTGCTCTTTTCTAGGATTCCTAGAAGTTGCCAGCATTCCTTGGTTCATAGCTTCTCTTCTCCACTTGCAAATGAGTTAACCTCACATCACACATCCCTTCCTTCTACTGTGACAGTTCTCAATTCCAACAAAGAATGGTTCACATTTAAAGATTTGTGTAGTTAAATAGGGCTCACCCATATAATTCAAAATAGTCTTCCTTCTCAAGGTACACAGCCTTATTTATACCTTAAAACACCACTTTGCCATGCTAAGGAGTCAAACACAGTTTTGGGGGGTTGGGGTATGAGTATTTTTGTACAACCATTATTCTGCTTACCAAAAGTTGCTTCATAAATTTGGGTGGCTCATATTATTTTGCAGAAGAAGAATTAGTATTACATAATGAGCAGATGAGAAACTTGTGGGACAATTTTGTGACTCCTGGCTGTTAATGTTAAAGAGGAGATCTTAATAATCTTAATCAGTTACAATTTTATTTTAGTTATATATTATATCATCTTTCATATTTTAATATTAGTTTTGGAATGCCACATTTGGTAAATCTGAAAACTAAAATATGTAAAAAAAATCACTATATCAACCAAGATTAAAATAATGAGAATCCTCAAACATGAAGTTTTTCAAAATTAGCATAATGCCAAAGCTAAGGAATAAGAAAATATTGTGAACTATGTTTGTGTTGATACCATTTGGCACTACTCTGTATACAAACAGAAGCATTCCCAATTTTTTTCATGAATGATATTGAATCACATGCATTTTTAATTATCTCATGACTTTAGCAAGGCAAACTTTGCATAAAATGTGATTGTTTAAAGATTACTGCTTTAAGTATTACAGGAGACATTTTAAATGTAAAGATAAGCAACCAATATTTAGTACACTTTGTAAAAGTATAGCTTCTTTGCAGAAAATCTGTTCCATATGTTTGATTAGTGATAAAGTAGAGGAAAAGATGGTTGAAAAACTTCCTAAGAAAATATATGGGAAACCATAAGAAAGAGGAGAATATAAGAGTCTGTGTTGGTTGAAACGTTAGCACATTAATACTCAGGTATATCTAAAATATACGCATAAGATAACAAAGAGCAAAAAAATTAATCATTCCAATTGCTGCTACAATTAAATAGACTTACTGATATTAAATAAACTAAATTGGAAAACCTTGATGAAGCAATAAAAGTAGAATTAACTATTTTAAACATATACCATCACATTTGTCCAAAAATGTCCCAGATGTATTCTTAGTGATATTTGTAAACATGAAAGTGTTTCACTCAATTATAGCATAAATATTACACTGTGGAATTTTAGAAGTTATAAATGAAGTAGGAGAAGTTCTAAAAACAAAAGGATAAACTGTTAATCATTGCCTTTGACATGTAATTAATAATAACTTGCTTAAGTATACAGAATTTTATTTTTATAAAACATAAATAATCCTCACTTTTTCTCCCCACAACTCTCATACAGTAAAAGAAATAAAGGGCTTAGAAAAGGGAGTCATAGGATTTAAAGTTTACAAAAGATTTTGTTTGTTTGTTTCTAATTCCATTTTAAAATTTTACTTCTTTGCTTTCAAATTCAATAACATTTGACATAAAAAACACTAAAAGCTTATGAAGGAAATGTTCTTTGCCCTACTTTTTAAGGTAATGGAAGGATAGAATCAGAGTGGCCCTTCATATAATTAATCCAACGAATACAAAAGCAACAAAGAACAGAACACACCAATATTACCAAAAAGCCCATTTTCTATACTCAAAGTCCAGTAGGTAAAATTCATGGCAAACTTATCAAATTAATGACAATGAAATCTCTTCCCTAAATTCTTCTGATGTTATTCTAGAGACCACCTAACCCTTATGCTATTATAAAATATAATTTCAGATTTTAATTAAGAAGCTCAGTGTTTTCCTTCAAAGTTGCAGCTAGCAAACTATGAGCTCCTCAGAGACAGACTATGTATTTTGAGAGAACAAGTATCAAATCTATAATGTGTAAAATATGTTGACCCAATTACAATTACCTGGGTTAAATTTATAAAGCTATGCAATATTTTAGCAGACTAAAATCTGCTTAAAAAAATACTTGAAGTTGACAAGTTAACAAAATTCCTCTAAGGTTCCCTTGGGTCTGATTCAGATTTAGTGCAGTTGATGAGGTGGTGTCTTCTATTTTTCTTCCTTCCTTCCTTCTTTTCCTTCCCGTCCCTTCCATTCCATTCTTACCACAAGTAGGAATTTTCATACAAGTAATAATCATGTCTATACAATGAATTTTTTTTGCATTGGCATAGTCCCAACAGCTGTGATTAAAGAGTTATAGAAGAGGAGAAGATGCTAACTCTTTGAAAGTTATAATACATTAAAAAGGTCATGATACAAAACCCTAAGAGAAATGATACTAATTTTTTTTTTCCTTAACACTTTTTCCTGGCCTATTTCTGAGAGGGCTTGACCTCAGTATGTTCTAATACTTGATTTCAGAACAAGGGCAATTTCACAAGGCAAAAATAGAAGGAAAATCATTCTAAAAGTGGAGGTAGCTCTCTCTCTCTCTTTGATGTCCCAGTTACCAGAAGAGTGACGGGTTGCTGCACACTACCACAGTGCCATGGCAGCCACTGTCCCATCTCCAAGCATGGCTGCCTCCATCCTGGGACACCAATATCAGGGTGCCTGCAGGTTGTGTTACAAATGAGATCTTCCTGCTGGGTGTGCTAGTGGCCACCATCTTGATACAGAGGCAAGAGACAGCTGGACACCCCCTAACCCATCCCTAAGTCCTGAAGCACACAGGGACAGGTGGCACTGGCAACCACAGGTCAGGAGGTAGAAAAAGAGTATGAGGACATCTTGCTCTCAGCTCGCCCAGCCAGCCAGTCTGGCACCCACCAGTTTCCCAGGGCCCACTCAGGCTGGTACTCACTGGGCCATGGCACCTGCCCAATCCCCAAAGTAAAATCAAGAATCAATAAATGAGATGTATTCAAACTAAAAATCTTCTTCTCAGCAAAGAACACAGTCAATAATGAAGAGAAAGCCTACAGAATGGTAAAAAAAAAAAAAAAAAAATTCCACCATATAAATCTCAGATAGTGCATAATCTCCAGGATATAGAAAGAACTCAGAAAACTTAATACAAAAAAAACCCTAATATCCCAATCAATAAATGGGTTAAGGAACTGAACAGATACTTCACAGAAGAACAAATATGATTGATCAACAAGTATACAATACAATGTTCAACATTTCTAACAATTAAAGAAATGCAAATCAAAATTACCCTAAGATTCCACCTCACTGCATTCTGAATGGCAATTATTGAAAATATGAGCAACAAGAAATGTTGGTGAGGATGTGGGGAAAAAGGCACACTCATACACTGCTGGTGGGACTACAAATTGGTACAACTACTCTGCAAAGCAAATGGAGATTCCTCCAAAAATTTGTAATGGAACCACCATTTGACCCAGGTATCTCACTCCTTGTTTTATACCCAGAGAACTTAAAATCAGCATATTACAGTGATGCAGTCACATTAATGTTTATAGCAGCTCAGTTCACAATAGCCAAACTATGGAACCAACCTAGGTTCCCTTCAACAGATGGATGGATAAAGAAAATGTGGTATATATACACAATGGAATATTTCTCAGCATTAAAGAATGAAATTATGGCATTTGCAGCTAAATGGATGGAGCTGGAGAATACCATGCTAGGCAAAATAAGCCAATCCTAAAAAAACCAAAGGCCAAACTTTTTCTCTGATATGCAGATGCTAATCCACAATGAGGTGGGGTGGGGTGGGCTAGGGAAAAATAGATATATTTTGGATATGCAGATGGGATTAATGGGAAGGGAGGGGGAATAGAGATGGGAAAGATATTAAAATGAATCAGACTGTATTTCCCTATGTGCATTTATGATCACATGACCAGTGTGATTCTACATCATGTAAAATCAGAAGAATAAAACATTATATTCCATTTATGTATGATGTGTCAAAATGCATTTTACCATCATGTATAACTAATTAGAACAATTTTTTAAAATAATAAATTTTACAAAGTAGAGTAAAAATGACTATCTAAATATGTATTTCTCAATGTGTTGGAAAAGTACATTTTGGGATCACTTTACAGTGATCACTCAATAAAAGCATTCAATTTTGGAGTGTTCTTTCCACTGCGATAGCAGAGACACTAGGTGTTTGCACCAATTTTAGTTCAATATTTTACATCAAGACCTGCAGGAGTGTTCATGTCAAGTTTTGTAAACATTTATATCAAGAAATCAACTAACATGTACATAATATTGGACCAGTTAATACAAAATCTGTCTACATATTTATTGTTTATTATTTTAATGTCTTAACCTTTTTGGAGATGTGTTTTGACATCATATTAATCAATACATTTTAACATATGTACCCATTGGGAAAAGAGACAAGAAAAATAATTCCATTTCATTTTTAAAAATTGTTTTTAATTATTCTTAACTCTATAATGTATCTAAAAATTATAGTCATGTTAATATTAATACAAGAACTGAAGCATGATAAAAGTTTTGTTAATTAAAAAATTTCCTTAATTCACTTGCATTTATTAAATTATTCTGTTTTTAACTTTAAAAAGAAGTTGTTTTGTTGATGGCTTCATGCCAATGTAGGCACATCTATATTTTTTGTGTGTGTCTTAATTAGGGTTCCCTAGAGGAACAGAGTCAATGGGAAGTATAGTTATAAAAGGAGGATTTATTAGATTGGCTTACAAGACCAGAAGCTGGATAGTCCACAATGGCTGTCTGCAGGATGGAGAGCTGGAGGAACTAGTAGCTTCAAAGTTCAAGAGGCTGACACCCCAGAAAAAGAGGGATCAACAGTGCTACACTAGTCTGAGATCACAGCCTTCTGGAAACCCCCTGGAGAAACAGTGGCAGGGTCCGCTTTGGAAGAGTGAAGAAGCAAGTGTCTGATATCCTCAGGTGATTGCAGCAGAAATCAAGAACACATTCAATAAGAATCAAGCTTGCATCTGCTGCCGCTTCCTTGTTCTTCCAACTTTTATTCCATTCAAGCCACCATCCTACTGGATGGTACTACCAATGCTTAGGGAAAGTTTCCACTGCAGTTCACTATCCCATATGCCAATCATCCCTAGACACATCCTCATTAACAAAACCAGAAGCCTCTTATTCTTCAGCATCTCTTAATTCAATCAAGTTGACAATTCAAATCAACCATTACATTGCGGTAGAACTAATTTAAAATATTACTGAGCTTATTTGTATTTGATTAAGACTGGATCAAAATATATTTCATGTAACAGTATTCTATAAATTTATAAACTAAGAATTTTTTTTAAATGTAAGGTAATAGAAACCTCATCAACTGAGGAGAAAATGAAGAGCTACTTTCCTTTAGTAGATGGTACTGAAATCATTCATCTTAATAGATGGTATGGTAGCCAGGTAAATCAAAGAACCAAGGTCTGAAGCTGATCAGCAAGAACTAGAATTAGTCATGCTACAAGGAGACTTAGGAACAATACTGTTTTTATAACTCATCAAGGAGTATGGTAAGGTAACCATGCAAGAAGCTTCATCTCTGACACATCATGTCAAAAGGATAGCTCTTGAGATATGCTGCATAGGAGAAACACACCCCAACCATGTTTTAAAAACTCAACACTGTGTTCAAGCACAGAGATAAGCCTCCCTTGAATTTATCTGATAGAAATATTCCAATAGAGTCCAGCTCCATTCCCAAATCCTATATAAGACGTTTTTATACTAAAACACTGATAATTACAAAGGCTCTACCTGCAGACTTCTTGGGAGACAGCTGGCCTTCCCAGTCCAGACTTGGTGTACAACCAGCAAAATGCATTTTCTCTCTTTCTGTTCTCCCCTACCCTGTCTTTCTCTCTTTCTTTTCTACCAGTACTGGGGACTGAACCCAGGAGCTATATCCTCAGCCTTTCTATTTTCTTTTTGAGACAGTTTCTCCCAAAGTAGCCATGGCTGCTTTCAAACTTCAAACCTTCTGCCCCAGATCTCTGAGTAGCTGGGATTTTAGGAATGTACCACCAAGCCTGGCATATACAAAACATTTTCTGAAGGGAGTTGCAATTGAGGATTCAGATCTCACTGCTGATCATGCTCATGTAACTATCTGTATCCTAGCCCAGGGACCCTGTTTCAGAGGCATGTTTATCTGGGTTCTTCAGATAAAATATCCTTATGATGGAGTGTGGGGAGGCAAGCATGAAGAGACTTTTCTCTATTCTGAGTACCCTTCCACTCCTAGCTCCTTTTCCTTGCCCTTTTTCTCTGCTCCCTAAACCCATAAACCTTCCATTCAAGACTCTCTGAACAGTAAAATGATCTCCAACCCACTCACCCTCACCATCTGTTAGAGATACCCAATTATTTATCTATAGTGCATTCCCAAGGGAGAAACTTGGAAGTAGAAGATGGGGTGGGAGGGTTAGCCTTTCCTGGTTTAGCCTTTGTTCATACTATTTGTAGTAAATGAGAAAGGCTTGACAGTTACTTTCATTTGGGGATTGTTACTTTAATCAGCTACTCCTGTATCTGCAGGCTCATCTCTCTGAAACACAGCTGAATTTCTGACATATAGACATATATCCATCCTTAGATACAAGACAAACTAATACTTAAAGTTTTTTAGCTTCGACCTATAAACATAAATGGTGAATGCTATAAATTGCCAATATTTGAAATGCACCTTCTAAAGTTTCGGGAAGCTATTAATAATAATAATAAATTTTAATACATAAATAAAGGGAAAGCTTAAAACAAATTTAATTTAGCAGGTTTTTTTTAAGCAAAGAATAATTCATGCATTGGGCAGCACTCAGAACTAGAAGAGATTTAGAGAGTTTTGCCCTTCAGTATGATCAATGAGCTTTAATAGGCTGGACACAAAAGCAGAGTAATAACCTGATGGGCTCTATCTAGACATTTGTTTTATGTAGGAATAGTGTAATAAGTAGACTGCCTAGTATTAGATGAAACCAGCTAGTTAAAGCTGAAATTGTATTTTTTATTATATTCCTTAGTTTTCAGTATGTATACATAATAAGTCAGGTTAAAGTATTTTATATAGGGACTCAAAGTATGGAAAAAGCCTCAAGCTAATGATTTCCTGCATATTTAATTTGATACACTAATTAGAAATCTATTATGAATGATGTGTATAGTGGCACTTAGCGGTATTCATATCTCTCTTCACTGTATCCCTCAGTGTTGGTCTTAATTTTATTACCATTGAAGGTAAGCAAAGTGAAACTCAAAAGAAGCAAACCACCAAAGTGACAAGGTTTGTCTCAGAATTAGAATTTGAATAAATTTTATTATACAAAGACTCCTCCCTTTTCTTTACTGTAATATAGCTGCCTCTCTAATAGATAAATGACCAACAATATTTGCTTAATTAGTTTGAAATATTAATATTTATTGATAAAGAGAAGCTAAGCATCAGGACATTCCTAAAATTAGCTCATATTTTTCTCTTTTTTTCAGTTAATTAGAATATCTTGCTCAATTTTCAGCAACCTGTACTTTACGACTTATTATTGAGAGATTTTTTTCTATTTTATTATAGAATCCATTGTTGGTACATGATGTGAAGCTAAGAAAGACAGAGACAGTCTTTGGAGTGTCAGATATGACTTAATTCTGAATCATTGAGTCAGTCAACCACTCAATTTTTAAAAATAATAAAGTCAAAAAATTAGGAAAGAAAAGGTCAGGGACATTTTTCCTCATAAGTGTACTTGTTTTCGCAAATGGTTTCAATGAATCATTTTGAAATTGAACAAGAAACAGATGTCTGTTAATTAGAGATTTGAATTTAATGACATGGCTGCATAGGTATGGCACACAAAACATCTGTGTTCTAGTACCTAACATTAATTTAATTTCTTTATAGGAGTCATTTACATTTTTCTTCGTTTTCAATAAATTGTTTTTCACTGCTCAAAATAACATTGCATTTGTGAAGTTGATGTCATCTAAACATAACTCTATGAGGCTGATCCAGAGCCTCCATTTAGTAAGTTCTGGATTCTCATAGTTAATCATAAACAAGTATCACAAGAAGGAAGTAAATTAATTCTGAATTATGGAGATACTACATTCTTTGTTGCATGTAAGAAGATTTGAGGATTAGTGTAATTAATAGATCAGACCATATGCAATTGTAAAACACATGTTTAGGACAGAGCTTTTTCAGATTCCACTTACTCCTGCCTTACACCATGATCTTTATGAAACAGAAGAATCAGTCTTCTGCTTGGTGTCTAATAAGTTTATTTGGATACATAAATATAGTTTTTGTTTTAATTTAAAATCTAAGCTTAAATATATGTACATATTCACAGGATATCTATGATTCAGGTTCTGGGTAAGGCACTTTAGATATATTGTTTCATTTGTTTCTTTAACAGTCCCATAGAGGTATTATGACCCTCCATTTTTAAGTATTAAAAAAAGGGTCTCAATAAAACTATAGGAACTTGCCAGGAGTCACAAAGTTAGCAAGTGGCAGAGCTTATTAAGAACAAAGAATTTCTTAATGTGATTCTTTGCTCTTGGCACCTAGGTATAAGACCTTGAGAAGTTTCAGTTCTTTTCTTCTCATTATATAAGTCCATTAGCCATTGAAGTCAGGATTATTGAACTTAT
This sequence comes from Marmota monax, assembly GCF_021218885.2. Classification (NCBI taxonomy): domain Eukaryota; kingdom Metazoa; phylum Chordata; class Mammalia; order Rodentia; family Sciuridae; genus Marmota; species Marmota monax. Next base: position 35,996 of record NW_026693209.1, on the reverse strand, counting down.
TTCTTAGGTTATCTTCAGATCACTGTTTTGGTTCAATTTTCAGTATATATCTCAGGAATCATAAGAAGTGGGCAGAATTTAATGGGCTGACAGAAAAGCAGTATAAATGAAGTTGGCCAGATAGAAGGCCATAAGAACACAGTCTGGAATACTAAAAGCAATGGCAAAACTTATACAGAGGTTCTGGGAACCAAAATGTGGATAAAGGAACCACTGTTACTGTTGCTCTGAAGTATAGTTTAAGGTCTGGTATAGTGATGCCACCTGCTTCACTCTTTCTGCTAAGGATTGCTTTAGCTATTTTGGGTCTGGAACTCTTATTTTTTCAGATGAATTTCATGACTGCTTTTTCTATTTCTATGAAGAATGTCATTGGGATTTTGATCATAATTGCATTAAATCTATATAGTGTTTTTGGTAGTATGGTCATTTTGATAATATTAATTCTGCCTGTCCAAGAGCAATGTAGATCTTTCCATCTTCAAAAGTCTTCTTTGACTTCATTCTTTAGGTTTCTGTGGTAGTTAAAGCTGTAACTTTTATTATACAGATCTTTAATCTCTTTCATTAAGTTGATTCCCAAGTATTTTATTTTACTTTTTCTTTTGAGGCTATTATAAATGGGGTAGTTTTCCTTTCTGAGGATTTGTCACTGATATACAGAAATATCTTTGATTTATGAGTGTTGATTTTATATCCTGCTACTTTGCTGAATACATTTACTAGTTCTAGAAGTTTTCTACTGGAACTTTTGGGGTCTGTATGTAGGGCATTTTAATTATAATGTGCCTTGGTGTGGAGCTGTTTGAATTTTGTATATTCAGCATCCTGTAGGCTTCTTGAATTTGGTTTTCCAGTTCATTCTTCATGTTTGGAAAGTTTTCTAATATTATTTCATTGAATAGATTGTTCATTCCTTTGGTTTGGAACTCTATGTCTTCCTGTATCCCGATAACCCTTAAATTTGGTCTTTTTATGCTAATCCATAATTGTTGAACATTCTGCACATGGTTTCTTACAATTATCAGTGTGATCTATGTTCTTTTCAAGATTATTTATTTTGTCTTCATTGTCTGATGTCTTGTCATCCAAGTGGTCTACTCTGTTGGTGATGCTTTCAATTGAACTTTTAGTTTGGTTTATTGTTTCTTTCATTTCAAGGATTTCTGTTTTTTTATTTTTTTATTTTTCTTAGAACCTCTATTTCCCTGTTGAGGTGATCTTTTGCTTCCTGCAATTTTTTTTTTTATGTAGCTCCTTATCAAAATCATTTTTTCTGCCTGTATTTGCTCTCTTATATCTTTCTTTGGTTCACAGAACATTTTAATCATGTACAACCTAACTCCGTGTCTGTAATTTCTTCTGCTGTGGTTGCCATGGATTTTAATAGTGTGGTATCTGATTTGCTTGGGGAACTTTCTTCCCTTGCCTTTTCATGTTGCTCCTGTGTCTTCCCTTCTAGCTCTGTGGGTCTGGGGTGTTATTGTTCTTACCCTACAGGTTTGTAGTGCTCCTGTAGGGTTTTAAAACTTCTCCTTTGTGGGGAAGGACAATGTTAACAGATCCTAATATCAACAATATACTACCTATGAACAATTTGTTGCTATTAAGACATCTACATTTTGGTTACAATGTACAGAAATGTTGGATTCGATTATTATCTATAACATAATCAGTAGTTTTATAAAAGGGTTTACAGTTTCTGACAGTGGACAATGAACTGGGGGTGATGCGTAGGATGATATGCTGAGGAGGTAGGATGTGAGGACGTAGAATTAATATGTCTTAGGAAGTGTGAAAGAGAAATCTAATGAAGAGGTTTAGTAGCAAGAGAATAGACAGGAAGTAATTTGGGGAAGACAAGTACCTGGGAAGACAGTAGAGTACATAAAACAAACAGATATATGTATTTAGAAAAATAAAGGATGTTAAAATAGTAAAAATTGGAGGGAAAAAATAAAAAAAGAAAAAAAAGGGGGGCATATACAACACTTTTATATTATATTTCTCAGATGTCCCAGTCCTCAAAATCCTAATTTATGCAAAGTTCTTGGTTTCACATATGTTGGAGATGTGAGGGCAGGAGGATAAAGGGGAGAAAGAAAAAGGGGAAAAAAAGTTCTCAAAGGAAGAAACCAGATTGTTGGTAGTTTTAGAGATCAGTTTCTTTCCTACTTCCCTTCTCATCCAATAGGTGAGATTGTCTGTTGTTAGCTGGTATCTTTGCCCTCAGGATGGTGAAGGTAACCAGGGTGGGAATGCTGGTCCTGGGGCAGGGCACCTGGAAGTGAGGAGTGGCACCCACCAGTCCCTGCTGGGAGACTGCACCTCAAGGGTCTCTTTTTGAGTACACTGGCATAACTTTGAGTGCCCAGTTTTATCTCCCTATCTTGCCTGAAGATTTCCTAGTTATTGGTCAATCTGTTGGTCTCCAAACTTTAGCCCTATCTCCGTTTCTCTTAGCAGTTCCCAATTGAGGGAACTCTCTCACTGGGGCTCCCATGGGCAATGCCCTGGTCACACTGTGCACCCCTCCCACTGAGAGCTGTTTTGTGTTAGACAGCTACTGTGCTGGATTACCTTCACTGGGGAGAGGGGGTAGTTGGAAACCTGGTACCTTGGCAGCTGGAGTTTCAATCTGGGAGCTTTCCCACCAAATATGGTGAGGAAGGTGAGCCAAGATGGAGGCAGTCTGCACTTGGGTGTTGGATGGGGTGGAAGGAGCTGGGCAATGGTATTGTGCTGAGGGTAGGTGGCAGCTGAGTGTCCTGCGTGGGAGCAGAGCAATGTCTGAGAGCTCTGCAGAAGTGCTGATAGGTGATCCTGCTAAGGTGCTCTCAAGCCCTGCATTGGCTAGAATTTCAAGAGTTGGGTGTTGGGAGCCAGGAGTCCTACTGGAACACTGAGTCTGAGAATCCTGCACAGGGGTGCAGCGCAGGTGATTTCTGCAATAACAGCTGTATAGAGGTCCCCTAACATTCTCAGAGAAGGAGTGTTTCTACTAGGTGAGATCCAGGTCACAGAGTGACACAGAATGCTGCCTTCCTCTGGCCTGCCATCTTGGATTCTTTTTGTTTCTTTATATTGAGTAATGTTTTCTTTATGGACATATGTGCACTGATATTGGGGCATAAAAATTTGTAATTTCTGTATCTTGTTGTTGAATGATTCATTAAACCAGTATAAATTGACTTTTTGTTTTGATTAATTTTTACTTGAAGTCTACTTTATTGTATGAGAATATCTACTCCTGCTGGTTTGGGGGCTCCATTTTCATGATTTATCTGTTTCTATCCTTTCACCTTTAGTCTGTGAATGTCTTTGTCCATAAGGTGAGTCTCTTAAAATAACATATGGTTATGTTATTTTATAATCCGTTCTGCAAATCTTCATCTTTTAACTGGAGAGTGTAAACCATTTTCATTCAGTGTTACTATAGAGATTATTTTTATGTATTGCCATTTTTTCTAGTGCTTAATTCAGACTTGATTCTCCTTTGACTATTCTTTTTAGTGAGATTCACCTATATTTGCTATCTCAGATATTTATTTTTTATTTCTTCTGCATGAAATGTTTTATTGAGTATGTTTTGTGTGCTGGCTCAGTGGTTTTGAATTCTTACAGCCTCTGATTATTATGGAAGATTTTTATTTTGTCTTCAATATTTTATTTACTATATTTACTCTCTTAATAACGTCCTTATATCTTCTTTATTTACTTCATTGAACATTTTTAACTATGAACTTCCTTAATTCTCCCTCTAAAATTGTCTCCACTATGGAGTCTAGGGGATCAGTTGATGAATGATGTTGTAGATCATTTTGGGGGAGAGCGTAGTTTACTTGTTTTTTCATATTATTTGTATTTCTGCCCATCTTATGGAATAATAATCTCTTCAACTTTTAAGCTAGGGACTATTTTGTGAAATTGTTTCTTTGAAGTGCCCCAGCCTTGGAAAATGTTCTTGTACGAATACTTCCATTCAATGTATATACTTTGTTCTTCCCCTTATCAGCACCATATTGAGATAAGATAATAAACCTGATTAACTGCAATCACTTCAAAGCAAAGCCATGTACAAATAAATTTTGGGCCGAAAATTTTACTGAAAATGTTTTCAACAGTTTCTTTCATTTGGGTATAAAATTTAGCAATATTCTTGAAAAAGTTGAGAAACTAATTACTGAAAATAGTAAAATTACTATTACACTAAATATATGTTAGAAAGAGGAGGAGAGAAAAATGAGCAAAGAAAAGATAGAAAAGAATAATGCAAACTAAGATGGAAAAAAGAAAAAATGGAAGTATTGGATGCAGGAGCAGGTAATGCAAGAAGAAAAAGAGTAAGAAGGGCAAGTTGAACTCTGAGCTAGGGAAACAATGATGGATTTCAGTTACTGCTTTAAAACATTAGAGGAAATATGATCAGATGGGTTGAGATACACAATATCAATTAATAGGGGAGTATTTGTTGATTCAATATGTAAAATAATATAAGTATGATCAAATTGACATTAGCGCTAGTTAAGGTTATCTATGCTAAGGTGGAGAGATGACTCAATAAGATTTAAAGTTCATCAGGATTTGGGACCTTTAGAAAATGTACACCACTCCTTGGCTTAACTTCTAAGTTTCCATGGGTGTGGAGGTGGTGATCTTCCTGCAGAGGATGTGGGGAACACTGGCTTGAGGTTAGCACTCCCCAGGAGTGATTTGCTCATGGGTTAGCCCCATCTCACTCCCTTTGTCTACAGTAAGGGGGAAGGGGTTTCAGTAGCCTCAATCTAGCAGTTTTTTCTAGATAAATTACTGAGAGAACACATTTCAGAAGCATTGTCTATGCTTTTTGTATTCTAAGGAGGTTGACTAGCTATTGCTTCTACCAAATGACTGTCATGCCCAACACAACTTTCATCTTACAATTTGAGCTAAACAGAACAAATTCCTTCATTGTCTTTGCTGTTCCTATCCTATTGAAACCTGATCTGCTTTTCTTTTCAATTGTTGTTAAAGAAGTAAACTAATGGGCTTTTCCTTCCCCATCCCTTGCTCTCTTTATTATCCCTCCCCTGGACAGAATTCAGTGTCAAAGAATTTTGTTCTTATTTTTTGCTCCAGTGACAAAATTCCAAGTACTTCCATCTCTCAAGATGACTAATATTGAGTTTTAGATTGTTTCTCTGTCACCTGACTCTCTGGTCAGTTATTATTTTACTGCTTCATTTAAGGCTATGGAGGAATTGAGAGTTTCTGCCTATATCTGCTCCACCATCTTCTCTCATGTGAGTTATTTAGATAAAATTGATACCAGAATATTTCTGTGATCCTCAGGGTACTCATTTGTTCCCACAAAAGACTCCATTCCTGTAACTCTAGCTGCTCTATAAAAGACCATGGCTTCTTAGGGACTGATATGATCTAAACACTCCAAGAAAAATGTCATCTCTGGGCATCTTGTATCTAGGTATTTCTGAAATCCAGGTTTAGGAAAAATAGGGCAGTTACTGAGAACATATCAACCTGTAAAGTTTTCTAAGGAAAATTACAACCCAAAGACATTTTGATACGGTATCCATGCCATTTACTGGCTTTCATGGTGCCCAGCCTTCTTTTTATAGATCTTCCAGTACCTATGCAACAGAGCAATCTGGGCCTTCTGAACATAGGAGATGGATTTGAAGAGACATAGGCTTACATTTTTGTGTAATTTATTTTCAGTACATAACACAAAAAGCAGAGGTACAAATCTGGAGCACAAGAGATTTTTCTGCACGAATTAGTTAAGAGTGATAATAAGCACCAGTCAGGGCCTTTGGCAGCCTCTATCAAATGTCGGCTGGTTTTAATCATTATATCTTTGAAAGCTTCCTCTTGGGCAGTGTTAAAACTTTAAAATATACAACAATAACTAAACCATTCTCTCTGCAGAGTCTCACAATTTGAAATGAAAGACAATTGTGAGTATATACTTACAAGATGACTAAAAGAGTGACAGAATTTCATTGATGTTAAAGAAGAAAATCAAGAGGAATTCCAGTAGCGATTTGAATAAAGCTTTAGAAACTTACATTAATAACATTTTTCTTTATTCTTTTTCATTCTTAGTATAAACTGGGGGATTCTTCTATGTTTGATATGTATCACAGCATTCCAGTTATTGTTCCTTTTAAGTGCTCCTGTCATCCCAATCAAATAGACTAAGGTTATTTGCACAAAAGCAATTAGTCTGAAATCTTTCTCGTTTTCTGTCATAATACAATATTCTAGGCTTATCTATTAACTTTCTTACAATACATTTGGAATAAGAAATTCTCCAATGAGCCCTGGAAAAGTATTTAGAGATCAAAATTTGGGTGATTGGGTGCTAATTGTTCTATGACTGACATTGCTTCTAGGCCTTATCAGTGCACCAAGTTGATAATTATAACTTCAAATTTTTTTAAAAAAAATAACTTAATTTTAACTGGTCTATAAATACATAAAAATTATACATATTTAAGTATATTTTTAAACAAACATTTCATGCCATCATTTCTAATTCAAATTTTATATTACAGCAATTTTAGTTAATTTATCTCTTTTGTTCCTCTTTTTTTAGGCTAGAAAGTTTGCTGTTAGTGGCTTTGACATATTTTCATTATTGTATAATAACTCTCTAGTAAGTTCAACCTAGCCACACCAATGTTATTACCTATTAATAGGACTACTGAGTGTAGTTTACTATATATTTCTTACTTTGTTCCTTATTATTAAAGATTACGATCAAAATGCTAAGTATGAAAGGTAGAAATTCTGAAAATAAATGATGTAAAGAACATGAACAATTCCTTCCACCAATGACAATTATAAAAACAAGTAAAAACATTTTTAAAAAAGACTACTTATGTTCTTTTGCTTAAGGATATGGAAGACAGTCATTGCTTCCCCTCCAACAAGAGAAAGCAGGATGATGTCTAGAAATGTAACTTTTCTGAAATGTGTCATGGACCTAAAGTTGTACGTCAACCAAGTAAGATAAATTCCAGAGAGTAACAAACCATCAAAGGCAATAGGGCACAGGAATATTTCCATGACCTATGCTAGAGAACACCAGGAAATGTTGGCTGCCATAAAAAGTGGGTAAGAACAAGAAACTACAAATCTCAACAGATTTCAAGTATGAGCCAGCATGAGAGTTTAGAATCCCTAGGAAGCTGGGACACTAGAGAAGTCCACAGCTACTCTCTACAGACCTCCAATAGATGCATATGAGAAAGATCAGAGAGTCTGCACCAATGAGAGAGTTCTGTAACATGCACAAGTTTAAGAAAAAAAGATGCTGCTTCACAGTCTCTCCTTCAAACTACATTATTTCTGAGGATAAGGAGGGAAAAAAAAGCTGTCTATCTCTGTGAGACTTGTGAGTTTGCTGCATGTTGAACTGAGCTTTTTCTCCAACCTACACAGAAACTGACCCCAATTATTATTGAGTTTGGATGGAAACTGTAGTAGCTTGGATGACTCACGCTGTGAATGAGCAGAAATTATAGGTAGAAGAGCAACTAGAAATTTAGTAGAGACACCCTGGAAATAAGGTGTGAAGGAGACAGTAGGACCCAAGCTCATAATACCTAAATCATTGATTTCTCAATATAAAGGTAGACAATCATAGCTAGAAAGCCATAATTTTGCCAAGACATTAGTTGTTGTACATTGCAGGGAAATGTATTTGGCAATTAGAATCTAGGCAAGTTAAACTTCTAATATGTACTAAAAGAATTATTTGAAGAACGAAACTAATTCCACAGTCACTATATTATATACAATATGAATCCAAGCAAGTTACATTATAGTAAACATTTTTAAAAATATTTGAAGAATCAAACTAATTCCACAGTAATTATAATAAATTATATTCAATATCTAGGTTTCATAAAAACAGAACAACATGCAATAAAAAAAAGTGTAACATGTTTTTGGAAGTTGGATAGAGGAAAAGCCAGCCAGTAGAAATGGACAACATGCTGGCTCATATATTTAATTTATTTTAAACAAAGAATTCATATCAGCTAATAAAAATATATTCAAAATTTTTTTAAAAATTATGATAGATATATAAAAATGTAATGAATTTCAATAGAAAATGGAAAGTTTATCAAACAACTAAATAAAGAGTCTAGAGCTAAAAAATAATATATCTAAAATTTAAAAAGAGATCAGATAAACTCAAAATCAAATTGGCATGGGCAAAAGAATGAATCAGTGAAATTAATAGACCAGTAGACATGCCCAAAATGGAGAACAGAGTTAAAAAAAATAATGTAAGATATTCAAACTCCAGAGACTTACAGTATAAGAGTCAGAAGCCCAGCATACTTCAAATCATATTATATGTAAAAATCAGTTAACAATACCAGTGAATTGAATTTAGCAATATTTTAAAAGCATAATACACCACCAGCAAGTTAGTTACTCCAACAAATGAGACGTTACTTACCAAAACAACAGAATAAAGAGTGAAAAAGTCACATGATCATCTAAAAAACAGATCAACTAGACACAGAAAAAGCATTGACCCATGCATAATGATAAACTCTCAAAAGGCCAGGAAAAAAGGGGTACTTCTCAATCTACTGGAGGCCACCCTCAGTGAACATTATATATAATCGTGTAAGATTAATATGTTCTAATTAAGAACAAAATAAGATTACCATTTCTATTCAACAGTGTGCTGGAACACTTAGTCAATGAAATAATAAAAGAGAAAATATAAGAAGTATATAGATTGGAAAAGAGGTAATATTCTCTTTGCTCACTGGTGGCATATTTGTTTACTTAGAATATCCAAATGATTCTACAATATAGATACTTAAACTAATACATAGATACATATATATGTACATAAATGTACAACATGTAAAACATAAAACACATGAGATCAAATTTAATGAAAGGTGTGAAAAGAAAACTACAAAATTCTATGGAGAAAAAAAATATTAAAACAAAATTAACAGTGGTGCTGGGTGTGGTAGTGCATGCCTATAGTCCCCAGAGTCTCTGGGGACTGAGGCAGGAAGATGGAGGGTTCAAAGCCAAACTCAGCAATTTAGCAAGGTGCTAAGCAACTCAGGGAGACCCTGTCTCTAAATAAAATACAAATAAAAGGAATAGGGGTATGGCTCAGTGCTTACGTGCCCCTGGATTCGATTTCCAGTACCAAAAAAAAAAAAAATAGCAGTGGTAATTATATAGGGTATTTATTAGTTAGAAGAATCAACACTGTTAATCTAGTGTACCAATATTGAGCAACACATTCAAAGCAATCTTAAATACACAGCAGATCTTTTCATAGAAATTGATGTCTTTATGGTAAAAGCCAATTTTGAAAAAGAGCAACAGTTTGCAGAATTTGTGCAACATCATTTCAAGATGTTATAAAGGTAAAGAATTCAAGAGTTTGCTATTCACATAAGGACAGGTATATAAATCAATGGAATTAAATACAGTTCAGATATAGACTCATAGATGTGAGCCCAAATGATTTTCAACAATGGCACAAATGTATTTCAATAGAAATACAGAAAATTCAGAAAATTATGGTAAACAATTAAATTACATGCCACAGAAAAATTTTAACTTCAGTCTGTACTTGTCACACAATATAATTAAAAGCAATAAAAAATGAATCATAAATATGATGGCTCAAGTAATAAAATTCTTTGAAGAAAACATAGAAGGAATCCTGGACAAAAACTTAGATATATTTTTAATAGATAGAACACAGAAAACTTGAGCTGAACAAGAAAAAAATATAAAAAATAAGACCATTAAAATAGAAATTTTTCTATGAAATACTCTGTTGAAACAAATAGGCAAGCCACAAATTAGGAGAAAGTATTTATATTTAGTTGACAAACATCTTATAATTTATAACATATTTAAAAATCCTCTCACAGAAAAATTATCATAGTAATATAAGCATCCCAGTTAAACTATAATGAAGGGGAAAAGTTAGAATAGAAATTATATATATATATATATATATATATATATATATATATATATCAGCTATATATAGCTGACCAATAAGAACATGTAAAAAAAAATCAGAATCTCTAGTCATCAGGGTAAATGCAAATTAAAACAAAAATAACACCACCATTGAATAGCTAAATTTCTTAAAGTATATTGACAATACCAAGAACATGTGCTGACAAGAATATAAAGCAACTAGAACTTATATATTGGTGGTGACAGTTAAAAAAATTCACAGTATTTTTTTAAAAGAGTTCACTATTTTATGAAGTTTAAGAATATACTTATATGATAGAGAAATTTCAAAAGTTCTCACTCCTATGCATTTACTCAAGAGAAAAATATATCCATATGGGCTTCTGTCCCCATGTTTGTAGTTGCGTAATTCAAGTAATTTAAACCTGAAACAATCTGCATGCTGTGATCTGGTGAGTGGATGAACAAACTGTGGTTGTTGATACAAAGAAAAACTGATCATCTAAATAAGAGAAGCTCTCATTATGGATACCAACATGGACAAACGTTAAGGTCACTTGAAATAATGTGTTTCTGTTTTGGTTATGTCATCAACTTTACATAAAATAACCTCCATTTGTTTCAATATGGTTTCAATTTGGAGGAGATTTATTTTTCCTCTATATTGGTTTCTTCTTATGTTAGTGTATGCGGTCTCCCTCTTGGGAGAGGGAAGCCTAAGAAAGATGGACATATTAGCTTATTTTACTATTTTTCTTATTACATAACAAAGATACAAAACACAATATCTTGGCAAGAAGAAATTAATTAGAACACAACTACATGTCTTTTTAAAAAACAAAATATTATACATATATTTATACTTTTTGTCCAACAATCTAGCCACTAGGAATGAATTCGAAGTATACAATTGGCAAAAGCACAAAATGACATTTGTGTGGGGCTCATATTTGGGTCTTTATTGGTGATTGCAAATGACTGCTGCCTATATATCTGTCAAGGGAGCAAGCCCACTTGAGTGAGAGTCCTTGGATACAATGGAGAATCACATACGGTGCAGAGGGATAAGAAGAATTTTCATCTACTTAAAAGAAGTGATCTAGAGCGAATTCCTCTCACACAATTCTTCCTGCTGAACCAATCAGTATAGTTCATCTACTTATGACAAGAAAAACATGTAACATAATTGTTCTTATTGGAATGTTATGCAAATAGTCTTTAGAGACCTTGAGTAGTCAAGATGGTTAATTCCTTTACTAAGCATTAAGCCTATGTTATGGCATGGCTTTATTATACTTTATTCACGAATTTTAAAAGTTTTTTAAATTATTCACTTAATAAACATATAATGTAGTACTGAATAGAAATCAAAATTTAATCCTTATCATTTTTATAGATGAAAAATTTGAGAATTCATTGGCATATTTTTTCTGCATATATGACTACAACTACATGATCAATGTGATTCTACATCATGTACAACCAGAAGAATGAGAAGTTATTCTCTATTTATGTATGATGTGTCAAAGTACATTCTACTGGCCTGTATAACTAATTAGAACAAATTTTAAAAAGCACTATTGTAACATTTTTATTTAAAAATTATGTGTTGAATAAATTAACATGCCTTAATAAAATGTGCATCGTAAAAATGATTCATTATTCCCAAAGTATCTAGCTTTTAATATTAGGAAGCTGATGTCCTTCAACTCATATAATATATTTGGATACCATTTCCAATATCTACTTTATGTATATGATCAGATTCTTTAAAGATTAAAAAAAAACATAATTTGAAGTATGAAGGCCAGGTGTAAATCTGAGTTTATAAACTTTCATTATATAGATAATTCTACCAGTGGACAGAAGCAAGGCAACATAAAACATTGCGGTCTTGTAGGATAAGGTCCATTTGTTTCAGCATGCTTTCAATTTTTTGTATTATTTTTTTCCCTATTTTGGTTTCTTCTAACATTAGTGGATACATTTTTCCTCTTGGGAGAGGGAAGGAATAAGAAAGATAGGTGTACAAGCTTATTTTACTATTTTTCATATTAGGTAACAAATGTAGAAGACACAGTACCCTGGAGTAAAGGAATCAGTGAGAATATAACTACACAATTCTCTAAAAACCAAAATATAAAACTCAAAATTCTCCTGATCCTGCTTCTGCCACATCTTAGCTGTATGAATTTGGCAGATTAATTTCATGATGTATCTATTTTTCTTATCTACGTCATGAGACAATTCATAGCTATATTTAGAGATTTAAATAAAATGATGTACACATAGAATTGATTTCAGTTGCAAACTCCACTGTACAACTCAACATAATTTATGTTAACATTCTTATTTCAATACTATGGCAGCATATAATCTGACTGATTTTGTATCTAACATTTTTCCAAGGTTCTGTTTAATCTTCTGGGGATTTGTATTGTACCAAATCATTAAGAAAAGGATTTTATCATATCCTTGCTTGTTCTTGATGTTCAATCTGCACTTAGACTGCATTTCTTTTTCTATTCCACTCATTCTATTAATTTAACTCATTAAACTCCTGGTGTGTTGGGATAGTGGAAAGCTATATTAATATATTAAGACCCCATCACCTAAATATATCATTTATTCATTGTTTTTTGGAGGGCACTCTGCCACTGAGCCATATCCCCAGTCCTATTTTGTATTTTATTTAGAGACAGGGTCTCACTGAGTTGTGTAGCACCTCACCATTGCTGAGGCTGGCTTTGAACTAGGGATCCTCCTGTCTCAGTCTCCCAAGAGGCTGGGATTACAAGCATGTGCCACAGCGCCTGGCTCATTCACTCATTTTTGTATCATATCTATATACATATATCTATGTCTATATCTTTCTATGTAGATATAGATTTAAAACTCTATACAGGAACTGCAGTCTTCTTCTTTTTTTGGATTGTATAAATTTATATGGATTGTTGCTGATAACTCAGGTTACCCATCATAGTGCAAAAAAGGTAATTCTTTCTCTAGTGGTAAAATGTATCAAATGTCTCTCATTTTAGTCCACTATTTTATTTTCTGTCACAGCCACAGTCTTTGGGAGTTGGGATGGATTGGAGAGGAGAGAGGTAGAAAAGTTCTGTTCCTTCATATTTTATCCAACCTCTGTCAGTACCATAATTATATCTTCATTTAATGTGTTTATGGTTTTAAAACAAAGAAAAAATTATATAATTATTTTGCTCTAATTTCTTTACTGCCATATACTTTTTTAAGGCAATGTCCATAAAACACTACAGATGTTTCGTGTTAAAAAGATGGACAGTCAAACTTTTAAAATGATCTTACAATATACACAGGATAAGTGCCCTATCGTCTATTTATAGAACACATTTTATGAATGTCTATAAATATAAATTGTACCTATTGATTTTTCCACTTTAAGAACTTCTTTCCACGTACCACTCTGTTTTAAATTCTTTGATTAGACAGGCATTACTGCCTCAGCTTCTTCCATTATGTGTAGCACAACAGGTGCCCATGAACTTTTCTTCAGTGCTACATTTTTCTTGCTGTATATCTTTACTGAATCAGGAATTCTGAGAATTCAGTTCAATAAAGAATTGTATCTTTATTCAACTAATCCATGATTTAAAAGGTTTAGAGGCTTCCATCTCCAAATGAGGACAGAATATCCTGGTTATGTGCTCTTAAAAGAAAGTGCATCTCATCAGTAGTCCTAATGTCTTACTGCCTGTAGGCTATGCGCGGTTGGGAGCCAAATGGCCTTGCCCTTCATGCTTAGAGCACTTCCTCACCAACTTAGAACCTATATTCCTCACAGATTGATCAATACTTCTGGCCCTGTACACTTGTGGGTATCTGGCACATATTTGCCAAAGATTTGTATTTAACTAAAGAATTTGAATGAATAATATATAAATATAAGAAATTGGATGGTGATGTAACATTTAGTCATAGACCTTCAATTGTTGACTACAGGAGAACATCCAACATCCTAACTAAATTGGTTTTAAAGTATCACAAATGGTATAATGAATTCTGTTATGTATAATTATAATGCACCAATGGATAATAAATAAATAAGTAAATATATCTAGAAAAACAATAGCAGGAGCCCATTATTGCATGGAATGAGAGTTTAGCCAATATTCCTCAGAGTTTCAAACAAATATCTGGAATCAGTATTTGCTATCTACTCACTGCTTTCTTTTACACCTAATTTGAATTGTCTACTTTCTCCCATCTCAGGGGGGAAGGAAGGTGATATAGTGGTAACCCTGCTAGCACTTTTTGGCAACCCAGTGAGCACAGAGTGACATTCTGCTGTATTAAGTATGATGGTTTTGCAATTGGGATTGTGGTTTGCTAAGAACATTTGTGACACTATACATTATGTGTGGGGCATCAACTCAGTCCCCAGGATACTGTAAAATTAATACTTTTTTCACAAAAACACCTGGACACTGAAGCCAATTTGTGTGAGCATTGCATTTTTATATTATTCTATGTTATTTTTGTCTTTGCTATGAATAGTGTCAATAATGAATGGCAGTTTCATAGTATAAAGAGGTCAGAGGGTTGTATTTATCTAAAGCATTTTTATAAGAAAGTTCAAAACATAAGGAAATGACAGCATAATTACATCTTGCTTTTCATATACGGTAAGGATGACTTCTTCAGCACCTTTACTTTGTATATAAAAATCTCTTAGAAATCACTGATGGGTAATCTAAGGGCAAATATAAAGTAATTTATAATTATTTTAAGGAAGAATTAAGAAAACGATTTTAATAAATGAAAAGAGTTGCATTAAAAAGAGTTATAATACTTTCTAAAGTGAATCATAGTATATTTTATTAAGGCAAAGAGAACTTCAAAAAATCATTTTAGTTGAGATTAAGACATTTTGCTTTTAACTAGGGTTTTCTTTCTTTCTAAGTCTCTGTGTTTGCTCATTCAATTTTCTGCTACATATCACAAAGGTTCCTAACATATCACAAAGTATTAGTATTTCAAACAGGTGTTCGAGGATTTCTACTCATTAAGTCTTCATATTGACTCAGTTTTTGCTCAAGAAGTCCTATTTAATATATATTCTGAGCACTTATGATAAAACCTATCTCAATGACTCAATACATAGATTTTTAAATGACAAATTGTATTCTCCTAATCTCAATTGTAAATTTTGTAAGGATCCTAGAAGTATGAGTAATATGAGTTTGATCCTGACCTAGATGTGTATGCTGAACAGAAAGTTGCTCCCTATAAACTCATCTGGACAAAATCCTGGTCTATTTAGGTAGTGGGAAAAGTGGTTGTGAGCACACTCATTTATTCTTTTCATAAATGTACAGAATAACTAGAAGACCATAGAGACATAATCCATTTAATTCATCTAAATTATAATGATTGCTAAATTATTCTTAATATCATTAAATTTAAATTTAATCTAAATCATTTGAAATCTGATTTCCAATTTCTTTTTTTTTTTTTTTTAATTTTTTATTGTGGGTTGTTCAAAACATTACAAATTTCTTGACATATCATATTCCACACTTTGATTCTAGTGGGTTATGAACTCCCACCTTCACCCCATACACAGATTGCAGATTCACATCAGTTACACATCCATTGATTTACAAATTGCCATACTAGTGTCTGTTGTGCTCCGCTGCCTTTCCCATCATCCACCCTCCCCCCTCCCCACCTCTCCCCTCCCCTCCCCTCCTCTCTCTCTACCCCCTCCACTGTATAACCCTGAGGGTCTCCTTCCATTACCGTGCAATTTACCTTCTCTCTCCCTTTCCCTCCCACCTCTCATCCCTGTTAAATGTTAATCTTCTTCTCCTGTTCTTCGTCCCTACTCTGTTCTTAGTTACTTTCCTTATATCAAAGAAGACATTTGGCATTTGTTTTTTAGGGATTGGCTAGCTTCACTTAGCATAATCTGCTCTAATGCCATCCATTTCCCTGTAAATTCTATGATTTTGTCATTTTTTAATGCAGAGTAATACTCCATTGTGTATAAATGCCACATTTTTTTTATCCATTCGTCTATTGAAGGGCATCTAGGTTGGTTCCACAGTCTTGCTATTGTGAACTGTGCTGCTATGAACATCCATGTAGCAGTGTCCCTGTAGCATGCTCTTTTTAGGTCTTTAGGGAATAGACCAAGAAGGGGAATAGCTGGGTCAAATGGTGGTTCCATTCCCAGCTTTCCAAGAAATCTCCATACTGCTTTCCAAATTGGCTGCACCAATCTGCAGTCCCACCAGCAATGTACAAGTGTACCCTTTTCCCCACATCCTCGCCAGCACTTGTTGTTGTTTGACTTCCTAATGGCTGCCAATCTTACTGGAGTGAGATGGTATCTTAGGGTGGTTTTGATTTGCATTTCTCTGACAGCTAGAGATGTTGAGCATTTTTTCATGTACTTGTTGATTGACTGTATGTCCTCCTCTGTGAAGTGTCTGTTCAGGTCCTTGGCCCATTTGTTGATTGGGTTGTTTGTTCTCTTATTGTCTAATTTTTTGAGTTCTTTGTATACTCTGGATATTAGGGCTCTATCTGAAGTGTGAGGAGTAAAGATTTGTTCCCAGGATGTAGGCTCCCTATTTACCTCTCTTATTGTTTCTTTTGCTGAGAAAAAACTTCTTAGTTTGAGTAAGTCCCATTTGTTGATTCTAGTTATTAACTTTTGTGCTATGGGTGTCCTATTGAGGAATTTGGAGCCCGACCCCACCGACTGTAGATCGTAGCCAACTTTTTCTTCTATCAGACAGCGCGTCTCTGATTTGATATCAAGTTCCTTGATCCATTTTGAATTCACTTTTGTGCATGGCGAGAGAAAGGGATTCAGTTTCATTTTGTTGCATATGGATTTCCAGTTTTCCCAGCACCATTTGTTGAAGATGCTATCCTTCCTCCATTGCATGCTTTTAGCCCCTTTATCAAATATAAGATAGTTGTAGTTTTGTGGATTGGTTTCTGTGTCCTCTATTCTGTACCATTGGTCCACACGCCTGTTTTGGTACCAGTACCATGCTGTTTTTGTTACTATTGCTCTGTAGTATAGTTTGAAGTCTGGTATCACTATACCGCCTGATTCACACTTCTTGCTTAGCATTGTTTTTGCTATTCTGGGTCTTTTATTTTTCCATATGAATTTCATGATTGCTTTCTCTATTTCTACAAGAAATGCCATTGGGATTTTGATTGGCATTGCATTAAACCTATAGAGAACTTTTGGTAATATCGCCATTTTGATGATGTTAGTTCTGCCTATCCATGAACAGGGTATATTTTTCCATCTTCTAAGATCTTCTTCTATTTCTCTCTTTAGGGTTCTGTAGTTTTCATTGTATAAGTCTTTCACCTCTTTTGTTAGGTTGATTCCCAAGTATTTTATTTTTTTTGAAGATATTTTGAATGGAGTGGTTGTCCTCATTTCCATTTCAGAGGATTTGTCGCTGATATACAGGAATGCCTTTGATTTATGCGTGTTGATTTTAAATCCTGCCACTTTGCTGAATTCATTTATTAGCTCTAATAGTTTCTTTGTAGAGCCTTTTGGGTCTGCTAGATATAGAATCATATCATCTGCAAATAGTGATAATTTAATTTCTTCTTTTCCTATTTTTATGCCTTTAATTTCTTTCGTCTGTCTAATTGCTCTGGCCAGTGTTTCGAGAACTATGTTGAAGAGAAGTGGAGAGAGAGGGCATCCCTGTCTTGTTCCAGATTTTAGAGGGAATGCCTTCAGTTTTTCTCCATTCAGAATAATGCTAGCCTGAGGCTTAGCATAGATTGCTTTTACAATATTGAGGTATGTTCCTGTTATCCCTAGTTTTT
Organism: Marmota monax; assembly: GCF_021218885.2. Taxonomy (NCBI): domain Eukaryota; kingdom Metazoa; phylum Chordata; class Mammalia; order Rodentia; family Sciuridae; genus Marmota; species Marmota monax. The sequence continues at coordinate 18,152 of NW_026693209.1, read as the reverse complement.
CTAGAGTTTTGAACATAAAGGGATGCTGTACTTTGTCAAATGCTTTTTCCGCATCTATCGAGATGATCATATGGTTCTTATTTTTAAGTCTATTGATGTGGTGAATAACATTTATTGATTTCCGTATATTGAACCAGCCTTGCATCCCAGGGATGAATCCTACTTGATCATGGTGTACAATTTTTTTTATATGTTTTTGTATCCGATTCGCCAGAATTTTATTGAGGATTTTTGCATCTAGGTTCATTAGAGATATTGGTCTGTAGTTTTCTTTCTTTGAAGTGTCTTTGTCTGGTTTAGGTATCAGGGTGATGTTGGCCTCATAGAATGAATTTGGAAGTTCTCCCTCCTTTTCTATTTCCTGAAGTAGCTTGAAAAGTATTGGTATTAGTTCTTCTTTAAAGGTTTTGTAAAATTCTGCTGTATACCCATCGGGACCTGGGCTTTTCTTAGTTGGTAGTCTTTTGATGGTTTCTTCTATCTCCTCAATTGATATTGGTCTGTTTAGGTTTTCTATATCCTCCTGACTCAATCTGGGCAGATCATATGACTTAAGAAATTTATCTATGCCTTCACTATCTTCTAATTTATTGGAGTATAAGGATTCAAAATAGTTTTTGATTATCTTCTGTATTTCTGAAGTGTCTGTTGTGATATTGCCTTTTTCATCCCGTATGCTAGTAATTTGAGTTCTCTCTCTTCTTCTCTTCACTAGCATGGCTAAGGGTCTGTCGATTTTGTTTATTTTTTCAAAGAACCAACTTTTAGTTTTGTCAATTTTTTCAATTGTTTCTTTTGTTTCGATTTCATTAATTTCAGCTCTGATTTTAATTATTTCTTGCCTTCTACTTCTTTTGCTGTTGTTTTGCTCTTCTTTTTCAAGGATTTTGAGATGAAGTATGAGATCATTTATTTGTTGGTTTTTTCTTTTTTTAAGGAATGAACTCCAAGCAATGAATTTTCCTCTTAGAACTGCTTTCAATGTGTCCCATAGATTCCGATATGTTGTGTCTGTGTTTTCATTTATCTCTAAGAATTTTTTAATTTCCTCCTTGATGTCTTCTATAACCCATTGATCATTCAGTAACCTATTGTTCATTCTCCAATTGATGTATGCTTTTTCCTTCCTTCTTTTATCGTTGATTTTCAGTTTCATTCCATTATGATCAGATAAGATGCATGGTAATATCTCTACTCCTTTATATTGTCTAAGAGTTGCCCTGTGACATAATATATGATCTATTTTTGAGAAGGATCCATGTGCTGCTGAGAAAAAAGTGTAACTGCTTGATGTTGGGTGGTATACTCTATATATGTCAATTAGGTCTAGGTTATTAATAGTGTTATTGAGTTCTATAGTTTCCTTATTCAACTTTTGTTTGGAAGATCTGTCCAGTGGCGAGAGAGGTGTGTTGAAGTCTCCCATGATTATTGTATGGTGGTCTATTAGACTCTTGAACTTGAGAAGAGTTTGTTTGACGAACATAGCTGCACCATTGTTTGGGGCATAAATATTTATGATTGTTATGTCTTGTTGGTGTATGGTTCCCTTAAGCAGTATGTAGTGTCCCTCTTTATCTCTTTTGATTAACTTTGGCTTGAAATCTATTTTATTTGATATGAGTATGGACACGCCTGCTTGTTTCCGAAGTCCATATGAGTGATATGATTTTTCCCAACCTTTCACCTTCAGCCTATGTATGTCTTTTCCTATCAAATGCGTCTCCTGTAGGCAGCATATTGTTGGGTCTTGTTTTGTGATCCATTCTACTAGCCTGTGTCTCTTAATTGGTGAGTTTAAGCCATTAACATTTAGGGTTATTATTGAGATATGGGTTGTTCTTCCAGCCATATTTGTTTATTTCTGTTACTAAACATTGTTTGTTTTCCTCTTTGATTGTTTCCCCCCCCCCTTTACTCTCCTACCTCCCACTGTTGGTTTTCATTGTTATTTTCCATTTCCTCTTCCTGTAATACTTTGGCTAGGATGTTTTGAAGAGATGGTTTTCTAGCTGCGAATTCTTTAAACTTTTGTTTATCGTGGAAGGTTTTAATTTCATTCTCCATCCTGAAGCTTAATTTCGCTGGATACACAATTCTTGGTTGGAACCCATTATCTTTCAGTGTTTGAAATATGTTATTCCAGGATCTTCTAGCTTTCAGAGTCTGTGTTGAAAGATCAGCTGTTATCCTGATTGGCTTGCCCCTAAATGTAATCTGCTTCCTTTCTCTTGTAGCTTTTAAAATTCTCTCCTTATTCTGTATGTTGGGCATCTTCATTATAATGTGTCTAGGTGTGGATCTCTTATGATTTTGCACGTTCGGCATCCTGTAGGCTTCTAGGATTTGGGATTCTGTCTCATTCTTCAAGTCTGGGAAGTTTTCTTGTATTATTTCATGGAATAGACTGCTCATTCCTTTGGTTTGGAGCTCTGTACCTTCCTGTATCCCAATGACTCTTAAGTTTGGTCTCTTAATGTTATCCCATATTTCTTGGATGTTCTGCTCATGGTTTCTTAACAGTCTTGCTGAGCTGTCTATGTTCTTTTCCAGTTGAAATACTTTGTCTTCATTGTCTGATGTTCTATCTTCTAAGTGTTCTACTCTGTTGGTAGTATTCTCCATTGAGTTTTTAAGTTGGTTTATTGCTTCCTGCATTTCTAGGATTTCTGATTGCTTGTTTTTTATAACCTCTATCTCCCTGTATAGTTGATCCTTTGCTTCCTGGATTTGTTTGCGTAATTCGTTGTCGAAGTGATCTTTCATTGTCTGATTTTGCTGTTTAATGTCTTCCTTGATACTCCAGATCATCTGAAGCATGTATATCCTGAATTCTTTATCTGACATTCCATCTGCTGCAGCTGTTACCTCTTCTAAAGTTGCGTTGACCTGCATTGCTTGTGGTCCTTTCTTTCCTTGTCTTTTCATACTGCTTGCGTATCTTTCCTGCAGGTGCGGGCGGCGGCTCTGCTCTCTCCTTATTCCAATTGGGGTGTCGTGGCTACCACGCCGGCAGGTCACTGGGCCTGTTCTGGGAGCTGGTGGCGGCTCTGTTCTGCCCCTACTCCAATTGGGGTGTCGTGTCTGTCGTACCAGCAGGCCACTGGGCCTGTCCTGCTGGTCGGTCGCAGATCTGCCCACCTTTCGGGCACGAGTGGAGGCTCTGCTTTGCCCCTACTCCAATTGGGGTGTCGTGACTACCCCGCCTGCAGGATGCTGGGTCTGTTCCTGGCAAGGGAGGCGACTCTGCTCTGTCCCTACTCCAATTAGGGTGGTGTTTGTACCCCGCCGGCAGGCTCCTGGGCCTGATCCGCCGGTCTGTTGTAGGTCTGCCTACCTTGAAGGCGCTGGCGGCGGATCTGCCCTGCCCCTCCTACCACGCCTGCGGACCCCTGGGCCTGATCTGCAGGTTGATCACTGGTCTGCTCACCCTGCGGGCATGGGTGGCGGTTCCGCTCCACCCCCACTCCAATTGGGGTCACGTGACCACCACACCGGCAGGGCCTGATCCGGGCGTGGGATAAGGATCTGCTCTGCCCCTACTCGAGTTGGGGTGACGTGTGTACCACACTGGCAGGCCACTGGGCCTGACCCGCCAGGCTGTCACAGGTCTGTTTACCTTGCAAGCGCGAAGGGCGGCTCTGCCCTGCCCCTCCTACCACGCCCATGTACTACTGGGTCGTGGGTCTGCCCACCTGGCGGGTGTGGGTGGCGGCTCCGCTCCGCCCCCTCTCCAATTGGGGTCACGCGGTCACCACGCTGGCGAGCCGCTGGGCCTGCTCCGGGGGCTGGCGGCGGCCCGGCTCCTTCCCTCCGGCTCGAGGACAAATTGAGGAGACTCGGGTGACTGAGCCTCACCCCCCTTACCAGAAGACCAACTGCTTATGTCACCGCTGGTATTGATGAAGATCTCTCCTCCACCGCTTTCTGCTGACATCAGATCTCTGCCATGTTGGTATCCTATGCGAATGGCAGCATTTCGTTCCCCTTGCCAGGCAACCCAAGCAATGGGTGAGTCCTGACCTGCCCTCAGCAGGACCCGGACCGAGACACAGTTTCCGCGGGCTCCTAGCCCCGGTCCAGGGAAGTTCCGGGAGCCAGAACTCGGCTGCTCCGTGCTCGGTGTAAGCTCCTATAAGTGTAGGCTCCAAGAAGCAGCCCCCGCGGGCTCAGTTCCGGGAGCCGGAATTCGGCCGCTTAGTGTTTGGTGTATGCTCTGATATTAGCAGGGTCCAAGAAGCAGCCTCCGCAGGCTCCGCAGCCCGGAGCCAGGGCGGTTCCGGGACGGTTCCGGGAGCCGGGACTTGGCCGCCCCGCGCTCCGTGTTCACTCCGATAAGATCAGATTTTAAGAAGCCCCCAGGCGCTGAACCCTAGCAATCTGTCTGCAAGCCGCAGGCGAATTGCAGCCTGAAATTACCTGTTCTATGGCTGAATGAGCTGCGGTCAGTCAAAAACAGGTGTGGTGACGTCAGTTTACCAACATGGTGGCTGCTGGCCTCCTCTGTGGTCTGACCGGTGTGGAGAACCGAGATGGACCGCTTCCTTCCCCCGTCTCGAACCCAGAATTCAGCCCTGAGTGCGGTGCTTGCGCGTCTGGCAGAAACTGCAGCGCTGTAACCCTGCGTCTCTATCCCAGCGCGCCTTGCAGACTCTAGCCGCGGGGCGATTTGCTGAATAAGCAGTATTACCCTCCGTGCGACAAACCTCTCGCGTTTGAGTCCCCGTAGCCGATCCTCATGCGATGGAAATCCTTCCTCCAGGTTCCGGCGCACCCCACTATTGCTGGAAATTCCTAACAAGATATCCTTTAGCCGTCCTGACTTGTCATACTCCCACACAGTGAAGCAGCACACGGGGGTAATGCACTCCCCTCGCCGCCATCTTCCCTGTTCCCCAATTTCTTAATATCATACAATTTAAAGGAGTTCTACATATAAGCAAATTAACCTAACAAATACTTATGTAGCACCTGCTCTATGCTACATATTGCTTGATCCACAGCTTATTTAATAGATTTTATATATTAATTGTCTGGGTTTACCCCACCCCCCAAAAATAATGCTGAATTGGAAACAAACTTATAAAATCTCAGAAGATTAAACAAATGCAATTTATTTTAGATTCATAATATTACAGGTGGGCTTGCTGATATTGGCCAGACTCATATTGTTTTAGCTGAACCAGACTGGATCCAAGATTTTGGTTATTTTTTTTTTACCTCCACATAGCTTCATTCCTAAAAGATTAATGTCTACCTGGGGCAATTCTTCTCATGGAGAAGTCTTGGTGCACGCTTGCCATGCCTCTAAAGGCTTTAGATCAAAACTAGCACAATTCATCATTTTCACATTCCATTAAAGTCACACAGTGAGCCTGAAATCTATAGAATGGAAAAGTATAGTGCACCAACCAGGAAGTTGTAGCAAGGGGAAGGAGGGAGGAAGAAGCAGAGTTGTGACAAAATAATGCAATCCATCACACCTGGAAATGATTCCAACAGATCTCAGGGAAAAATACATTTAAACAATCTCACTGTCCCAGGGAAGATAACAGATATGCTAAGAAAGGATGTAGGCAATAATGCTCTGTAAGTCTGCTTTTTAATTAAAAAATCACCTGGGGAGATTTTGTTTGTTTTAATCTCAGGGTCTCTCAGGCTTATTCCCAAAGATTTGCCCTTAATTGCTCTAGGCAATCACCAGTATTAAAAAAAAAAAAAAAAAAAAAAAAAAAAAAAAAAACAACTTTAAGGATGATTGTAAAATGTTACCAGATTGTGAAAGTTGCCAAGATATACTTTCACTATGTGCTTGTATCAGTAGCATCCTCTTGTCTCAGAGATTTGAACTCTCAGACTCTGTTTAGATAGCCAATCCTATCAGATAAAGATAGGTTTAGTGAAATCAGCTGTTCCTTCTTTTAAGTCAATTACCTCCTTTAAACTCTGGCTACTAGTTTGACTAAAATCTAAACAGTTTAGATGATGAACCCCATAATCCAGCAATTAAGTAGACACAGGATTTGAAAATGTTCTTCTCCTGACATCTGAGTAAACAAAGTTGCTTTGTGATCATCAACTGGGCAAAGATGTCAGGGAAGAAAGGGTGCACTAGCCATTGTCTTTCTGAATTGTACCGTCTTCTCATTGTTCCTGTTCACCTTGCTCTCCCACTATCACTGGACCACTTTACAGTCATTTCCTAGGCACTTAAACCATGAACCCATTTTTGACTAAAGACTTTGTTTTTACTGTCAGTATATTTACTCCATAATACTCTTTTGAGTATTGCTGCATTACCACAGAAACTATAGACCAAAACAGAAAGAGAAAATTTATAGTAGGAGTTATTTCTCATACCTAATTTCTCATACCTAATTTCTTCATGTTCAGTTTGTAATCTGTTCAATATGGTATTTTCAAAAACTTTTTCTGCTTTCCTACTTGAAATAAATTTAATTTGGTATTTTTGGCAAGCAATATATTGTATTAGAATTCTGCTCTATCTTTCTCTGTGTAACAGTCATTTATTGTATCAACTTATCTTTATTCAATGTTTAAAATAACACTTGCATTGAATAAAAGTTCTCAAAGATTTAACAAAAATGAATTACAGACTATGGGAATTAGAAATTATGAGAGTTTAATTATATTAAAAATTATATTGAATTACATATATTTTATTACACCATGTTTTTACTTAAATAAGACATTATATTATATTACATTATAACATGAGAGTTTAAGGTCTGAGATATTTCTTGGGAAGAGAAGGCATTGAGATAATAATCATCCTATATTCACTTTATAACTTTATGAAACATATAGGACTCTACATACTAATAATAGGAGAAAAAATCTGAGATGTTCTAAATTTAATTACAAGGGTCAATGGATGGAAGATAGAAGAAATGAGGTAAGTTAATCAATTAACTGCTACAAGCCCCAAATAGCAAATGATACTTTCATATTACTGAATGTATGTTAAAGATTTAACTCACATCCCATCATTACCCCTTGGTGCCACCACATTTCCTTTAAAAAAATTATTTTGCATAGAAAAAGTATTTATGCCTGTTTCTACTGTTCTTGCAAGTAAATGTGACTTAGTGATCATTTTCACAGCCCCTGATGTTTTAAAAAACAATGACTCTTCTTCTGCAATATACTTGACTGGAGGTTTAATGCCAAGTTTACCAACACTCATAGATTGTTACATTACACATTCAGGTTTAGTCTTTTTTCCTTAGGGATTCTTCTTGTTATTGGCTTGCCAGGTTTGGGAAGGCTATAGCTTCAATCACAGGTTTTCTTTTGGTGACTTCTGTCTTTTCTTGCTAAGGGACTTCAGTTAAATCCCAAAACAGAAATGGATATATTATCTATTCTTTTGCCTCCATAAGGCAAATGGTCTTAACACTTGTATTTGTTTGGGGTTTTCTGTTTGTTTTACTTGTGTGTGTTAATTTTTCCCCAGATATTTGCTCTGCATTTCAAGGGAAACTGAAAAAATACTCCCTAGAGCAGATGTTCACTTCTTGTGTTTTAAGTATATAACTAAAGATAGCAGCTGGGCACGATGGTGCATGCCTGTAATCCCAGTGGCTTGGGAGGCTGAGGTAGAAAGATTGCTAGCTCAAAACCAGCCTCAGCAACTTAGCAAGACCCTAAACAACTCAGAGAGACCCTATCTGTAAATAAAATAGCAAAAAGGGTTGGGGATGTGGCTCAGTGGTTAAGTACCCCTGAGTTCAATATTTGGGACGAAAAAGAGAGAGAGAGAGAGAGAGAGAGAGAGAGAGAGAGAGAGAGAGAGAGAGAGAGAGAGATCCACTGGAAAGATTCCTTTTGAATCTTGTAAATGAGAATGGAGCATAAGGGGAATATCATAGTATCTAGTGGAGTGAGATGATACAACAGCCCATAAATCACTTTGGATATATCATCTCCTGCCTCTACTATGATATAAGCAGATACTTTGTTGGATTATTTTATAGTTGTGAATAAAGTTTCAACACAGCTTATTTGTGTAGTATCTACTAAAACCAAACCGAGTTTGGGGGAATCAGAGTTTCTCCATAAATACATTCATATGTTTTATCCTATTACCTGAGGAAAACTTTCATTGCTCCAGCTCCAGCTCCTCTCCTTCCCTATATAATCTGTTTCTTATGGTGTTAACTATACTTGAGATCAAAAAAGGCTTTTCCCTTTTTATAAACTGGAAGATAAAGGCTTGGGAAACATATTTGCATTCTAGCAACTACTTACTGAGCTCTTCACCCACTCAGGGCTCTTTTTAGAGAGAGGCTCTGACCAGCCCTTGCCAAAAGACTCTAGGATCTAGGGAAGACTACAAATAGAGGCCCATGTGGAAAAAAAAAATTTAAAAAACAAGCTAAAGAAACCATTATATATGTCTTATCCTACCTTGACAAATAACAACCTGGTAGGCTCAGTTTGAACTGATTGTTTGGATTTCCACAGTGCTATGGAAAGAAACAGTCCTGGGGCCCTGGTTCAGTGTCTTTGATAGAATTCTGGAGTTGTCAACACCCAAAAGACGGTCCAGGTGGGGAAGAAGTATGGACTCCAAGTAGGCCCACTCTTGGCCCTAGATGGAGCGGTATCCAGAGAGGAGTCACAGCAGGGACCAGAGAAAAAGTCTAAGGATGGAACTAGATAATTGGCAGAGGCTGGAGTGGTCGAATAGTTTGGGATCTCTGCCATAAATTGAGAAAGGGTGGTAGATTGAAGGACCCCAAGGCCCCAGGCCCAACATTAGGAAAACTAACCCCTGTGCCCTGAAGCTGCAAGATGTTCCCTTACCCAACCCCCATGTCAAAACCCCACCAGCTGCACGTAGCACTTCAAGTCTCGCACAATGTTACCACAAGATGTTCCATATAGATAACCCCGGAAGGGCCAAACTTGAGCAAACAGGGTAAAAACAGGAACTAAAAGGACAGGATGCAATTTTATGGTTTTTCTGAGAACTAAAGTGGGAAAACAAGTTTACCCCCCTAGGTGACTCAACTGCTGAATTCAGAGGGACCAATAGGAAGGCTGTTGCTGTGCTAAGCTAAGACCTAACCCACCTGTTCCCTATAAAAGATCTATACCCCAAAGCCCGGTGTGCCAGTTCACCGAAGCTCCGGCTGAGGTTTTGCTGTGCACCCGCAGGCGCCTGTGTGAGAATAAACGCCTCCTGCTTTTTGCAGCCAGTGTCTCGTGTGGTTCATTCCGGGTTTGGGATCTGTGGATATTTCATTGTGGAGGTCCCACCGAGATCCAAGATCCCGGTTCCGGTTCCGATCCCGGTCCCTATCCGGAGGACACCCGACATCACTGGGAGGTAAGCTGGCCAGCTCAAACTGACTGTCTTGTTGTCCTGTTGGTTATCTGTTCTTTGTTCCACGCAGCGTCTGTAAGACTATATGATCCTAGGCATAGTCATTTAGTATTCTGAGTATTCTGAGGCAGTTCTGTCATTTAGTATTCTGAGGCAGCTTGAGAAGGAGTTGACGAACTCGGACTTCTCCCCTGCCACCCTGGGAGACGTCCCAGGGATCAGAAGGGTCCATTTCTTTGGGGCCCCCGGTGTTTCCGAGGGTTACACCATTTTTGTAGGCGACAAAGAAGTACAAACTTCTCCCAGGCCATCTGATTTGTTCAGTTTCCACCGAAGCCGCGCAGCGATCTCACTGTTTGGTTTCGTTTTTGTGTCATTGTGTCTGTCTCTCTATTTCCTCTCTGAGAGTAACATGGGACAATCACTAACAACCCCTTTGAGCCTAACTCTAGATCATTGGCAAGACGTTCAAGATCGGGCAGACAACCTGTCCGTGGCAGTCAAAAAGAAAAAATGGGTAACACTCTGTACCACGGAGTGGCCAATATTGGCCCACCCTCGAAGTTAAATGGCCCCCAGGAGAGTCCCTCCATCTCTCTCTCTAATTTGCAAAGTCAGAGATTGTCTTTCAGCCGGGGCTGCATGGCCATCCAGATCATGGCTTTTAACCTTTCAGGACCTCTGCGAATCCCCTCCTGCATGGGTGGGATCCACGCAGTCCGCCGGGAGGATTCCACCCGGCGGTATGGCGGATCTGTCCTGTCCCTGTTCCTCCCGGCCCCTCCACCCCAGGAAGCGAACGGGTCTTCCTGGAGTCGGGCTGCTTGGAAATGCAGCCCAAGGCGGATGATAAATTCTATCTAAGGCTGAATACTGAGACTAGGGAAGCAATGTTTTCTCCCCCCCCATAACCGGCTTGAGTGCAAATAGAGATGCCTGCTGGGGATTTAACAACTTTGACATCTCGCTTTGACTTTTCTCAAAGTCCTGTCCTCATTATTAAATTAATGTTAATTAGCTTTAGAGATGGGAACCAAATTTTCAGTCACAAATTTTGACACTCTCAAGGGGACTTTTAAGGAGTTCCCACTCTGCTTTCTTGGGGAAGCCTAGCACTCGAAACAACTGCAAGCAGAGGATGGACTTTTTGGGAGCTGGCTACTAACAAGTTAAAAAAAAATACCTAAACTAGAGGAACTGATCCTGTGGGTGAAAGATAGGATTAAGGGACTCCCAGCAGCTGCCAGAGCCATTTAGCTCTGGGGAGTTCCCTGGGTCCTTATCTACATCTTAAGGATCTGTTTACTTAACCTCTGTTTACTTAAAAAGAAGGGACACTGACTGCAGTAAAGCCAGTCACACTGAGACCCTTGATTTTACACCTATAGTTGCCCCTACGTGAAAACATCTGGTCCACTCATAGAAAAATCTATGGTGCCACTGATGGGAGTCATAATTAAATGAAAGTTCAAAACCTGGAGAGATATTTTCTTATCTGGTTGTCTAATTGTTTCTTAGGGATAATCTAGGTTAAATATGTGTCTAAAAAATAAATAATAATAATTTTTTATTGTAACAATCTGGTATCTGAATGGGTTTCTAAAACATTACACTATCTTGCAGTTAAAAGTTGGGTTTAAGCAATTGTTTAGTTTGATTTCAGATAGTTCATGCTAGAAAACTTAAATACTTGGGATAAAAAATTTTAAAAGTTTCAATTTTGAACTGGGTAGCCTGAAAAAAAAAATTAAAAATAGATCCAAATATCTTTAATTCACGTGATTCAAACGGTTCAATTTAGATTGGGTAAACAGATAAAAGTAAAGATGTCCTCAAAATTAAGCTTATAAGTTTCTCTAGGTGTTCAAAAAGGCCCTAATAAAATGTTAACTCTGCTTAAATTTAAAAGTTTACAAGTATTGTTTCAAAATGTGAACAAAAAGAGGTTTATGTAATTATGGTGTTATTAATGTGTTCATATCTTCCAGGTATACAAGTCTGTAAGGTAGAAGCTTCAAAAGAACATTATATCAAGCTGGTGTTCTAAAGTTGTATGGTAATTTTAGGCTTAAAAAAAATGTTGGAAATTCAATTATATCATTTGTGTTCTATAACTGAACTTGTTATCAATAAGATATGTACAGTTCCATGTTACTTTCTACTCTAAGATACAATTTATGTATTTTTAAGTTAATAAGAGCCTAATCTGTGTGAAGGTTTTATTGCAAAACACAAAAGTACATTACTACTTTTCTACAAGAGGTTAAAAGCTTTCAGCCTTTAATTCATATTTTAGGTGTGATATTATGTTGTGTTAGCTAATGTTCATGTAAACTTGAACAACAATTTATGTAAACTTTGTAAAATGATCAGCTTCAGAACTATAGTACTTGAGATTTATAAAGAGCCCTGCCTTACTTGAGATAAGGCTCTGTCCCATCTCACTACATGTGAAAATGGCTATGAAAAAAAGTAAGCCAGATTTCAGTACAGTTAAAGTTGTGTCCAAAAGTAGGTTTTTGCCAAGATTACTAGGATCTCAAACAGGAAATTATGATGTATAACCCTGCCAGAATTCAAGGTAGCTATTATATAAGCTAAATATGTTTTTACCCTAGTTAGTTTTGTTTTGTAGTTTGCTTATAGATGGTTTAAGGATTGCCTATTAATATTCTAAAGAGGTATTGCTTTAAGAACACAACCTGGGTCAACATAAGATAAAGAGTTATCACCTACAGGATAGAGAGATAGACATTAAAGCCCAGTGCTCTTAATATAAGGCTGTTAACTTATTTGCTGGATGTTTAAGATCAAGTTTTTAAAATTAGTTAAATTAAAAGGGCCAAGAAAACCAATATTTGGCTCTTGCCCTCTGAGTCAGTCTGAATCAGGAAATAGGGGACTTCTCCAAAGGGCTCAGCAACTCTAGGCCACATAACCTCCTGAGCAGGGAGATTAATGAGACCAGTGGAGGACAGAAAGCCAAATGGTGCATTTGCTGTAAAGAGGAGGGTCATTAAAAAAGGGAGACATCCCTGATGCTTCTGAGGGAAGCCATATGGTCAAACAAGGCCTGGACCCATCCTAGCGCAAATGGCACTAGCAGAACTGAAAAGCTGCTATGAAGTTCCCGAGGACTCCCAGGATAACTCAGCTGACTGTAAACAATAGGTAGAAACAAAAGTCAGTTTGACTTGCTTCATCTTAAACACTTAGCAAAGACAGTCAAAGCCAAAGCACAGCTGTTCCTGGACATCTTAAATAATAATAATAATTAAATGTAACTTCCATAAATAAATAGACTGGAGGCTACAAGAGAGATTCTTAGACAGAAATGCCTGATAACTGTCAAAGGAACTACTAGAATAGTTTTAGTCTAAGGCTTTTATTTCTAGACAACACAGGTAGACTTGATGTTTGCTAATATGGTTATCCAGCCCTAAGTAGCAGAATTAAAGATTTCTCTATTAGACACAGAGGAGAAACAAAAGGTTCTTTTGGAAGCTCACAAAAATGTGCCAGGGGACGATGGGCGCCCCACCCAACTCACAAATTTGATTAACGAAGCTTTTCCTTTAACCCGGCCAAACTGGGACTATGCGACTGAAGCAGGTGAGAACCACCTACATCTCTATCGCCAGTTACTCATAGCGGGTCTCCATGGAGCAGGGGGGTCTCCATGGAGCAGGGCGACGGCCCACCAATTTGGCTCAGGTAAGACAGACTATCCAGGGGTCAGAGGAAACTCCGACAGCCTTCTTAGAAAAATTAAAAGAGGCTTATCGGAGGTTTACTCCCTTTGATCCTGATAATGAGGACCAAAAAGGAAACATTTAATGGGCCTGCCTTCGTCTCCCAGGTAAGTCAGGCGGTAGCCAATACATTGGAGATTAATTAAAAATTACATTATGGTTATAAACCCCAAAGTTCAGGACAGGTAAAAAAGATAAATAGAACCATTAAGGAGACTTTAACTAAATTGACACTTGAAACTGGCACTAGAGACTGGGTACAACTCCTATCTTTAGCCTTGTATGGGGCCCAAAACACCCCAGGCCCACATGGACTAACCCCATTTAAAATCCTGTACGGTGCCCCACCTCCCGCTATTAACTTTTATAAAACTAAAACCTATGCCTCCCTCACCCCATCTATGCAGACTCATTTGCATGCTTTGCAATTGGTCCAGAACGAGGTCTGGAAGCCTCTAGCCGCAGCATACAAAGAGGAACTTAAAACCCCCTTGCTGCCACATCCCTTCAAGGTCGGAGATACCGTCTGGGTACGCAGGCACCAGAGCAGGAACCTCGAACCGCAGTGGAAAGGACCCTACACTATCCTGCTGACCACTCCTACTTCACTCAAAGTGGACGGCATCGCTGCTTAGATCCATGCTTCCCACGTGAAGACTGCACATCCACAGGAGTCCGCAGACACCTCTCCGGATCCAGAATGGAAGTTGCAACGTACCCAAAATCCGCTAAAAATAAGACTCACTCGCTGTTGATTTTTCTTGCTTTGTGCTGTGTCTTCCCCATATCAGTTAACCCCAACCAATCTGTGAGCCAGACATGACAAGTATTATCGGGGACAAGAAATATAATTAAAAAAAAAAAAAAAAAAAAAACAACATCCGCAAAATACCCCCTTTGGGCTTGATGGCCTACCCTAGGGCCTGAAAACTAAGTCGCAGGCACAAAAATGTGGGCAACATGAAAGTTACTATTGTAAGTCTTGGGGATATAAAACTACGGGGGATGCATAGTAGAAGCCAAGCTCATCTTAGGATTTAATTCAAATAAAAAAAAAACAAAACAAAACAGGATCCCCCACTTTCTGCCGACTCTTGCAGGAGCCTGAAATGGTACGGGGCAGGGCCATGTACCGCATTTGCCTGCAACCCCTTAAACATTACCTTTACTCAGGCAGGCAAAGCATCAAAAGATTGGATAAAAGAAAAACAATGGGGCCTGAAAATATATCATAAAACTGCCTATGACCCTGGGGTCCTATTCAAAATTAGATTAATAGTAAATACCAACCCCCAACCAGTATGCTGAGCCGTCAGCTGAAATAATGCTGGAATCCGAGCAGATGGGTCAATGGATATAAGATTATATCCATGATATAAAAAAAGGGGGGAATGAAGGACCCCAAGGCCCCAGGCCCAACATTAGGAAAACTAACCCCTGTGCCCTGAAGCTGCAAGATGTTCCCTTACCCAACCCCCATGTCAAAACCCCACCAGCTGCACGTAGCACTTCAAGTCTCGCACAATGTTACCACAAGATGTTCCATATAGATAACCCCGGAAGGGCCAAACTTGAGCAAACAGGGTAAAAACAGGAACTAAAAGGACAGGATGCAATTTTATGGTTTTTCTGAGAACTAAAGTGGGAAAACAAGTTTACCCCCCTAGGTGACTCAACTGCTGAATTCAGAGGGACCAATAGGAAGGCTGTTGCTGTGCTAAGCTAAGACCTAACCCACCTGTTCCCTATAAAAGATCTATACCCCAAAGCCCGGTGTGCCAGTTCACCGAAGCTCCGGCTGAGGTTTTGCTGTGCACCCGCAGGCGCCTGTGTGAGAATAAACGCCTCCTGCTTTTTGCAGCCAGTGTCTCGTGTGGTTCATTCCGGGTTTGGGATCTGTGGATATTTCAAGATAAAGGTTGAAAGTTAAAGAAAAGAATCAGAAGATATGAATCTGAACTCAGGTGAGATCTTTGGAACTCAAGAGTGATGGAATAGCCAAAATCTATTAAGAATTAAATACCTTCTATAGTTGTGAAATATTTATGAAAAGGAATAGCAAGTAGGCTTAGCCCAAGGTACAATATCCGCTTATAAGAGAGGGTCAAAGAGGAGCAAACTGAGAAGTAGAAGAAGTGCAAATGCAGGAAGGAACAGTGAGATGAAGCAAGTTTTGAGGCAGAACCAGATTACCTGGGAGCAATATTTACCCATGGAGCTGCATTTTTCTAAAGTGTCCACAGCTTCACATAAGGGAGAGAAAGGGACATAAATGTTCAAATACTCAAAAAAAAACTTGGACTATCAACAATTACAGACCAATGGTAAATTAGAAGAATTCTATATTTCTAACACATATACTGCTCCTTTATTTTGCATAAGTGAATATAAACATGGTTTGTGACAAGAAAAATTCAACAACTACAGTATACAGAGAAAATAAAGTATTTCTTCTGTTTCTCTCTGTAGCCATTCATTTTTGCTCACCAGAGTAACTATTGCTGTCAGATTCTAATAACTCTTTCCAGAGAATGTATGTATGTGTGTGTGTGTATATATATATACATATGTGTGTGTGTGTGTGTGTGTGTATATATATATATATATATATATATATATATATATATATATATATATATATTCAGGCATGTTTATACTTTTTCTACAATTATAGGAACTATATATACTTTTCTGTACCTTAGGCTTACACTGAACAATATAACTTGGTAATCCTTCCACAAGTGTAGTATGATATTGCCTCGTTGTTTTTAAAGGGCTTATAGTTCTTATGGTATTGATGTAACTTGATTCACTATACAAACTCTCTATTGGAGGAAAATATTGCCATATGCTAGTAGGTTAAAATCCTAGACATGAAATTTTGAGCTCTACATCATTAATAGATATTGCTAAGTCATATATCATAGAAGTCATAGTAGATAGGATTATTATTCAGCAACTATTTATTCCTTTTCCCAAGCTTTGTGCTTGCACATGCTTCCCCACCCCACTGACATTGGTCTTGACTATGTGACTCACTAATAGGACATAATTAGGAGTTACAGTGTGCCATTCCTGAGCTGAAGTCTCAAAAATCATATCATGATTACTTTGCGCTTTTTTGATCTCCCACAAGAGAAACATACCCCAGGAAGCTACTATCCTTTAGCCAGAGCCCTAGAATGAAGTCGCATGGAACTGACCAGAAACTGACTTAAAACCTATTGTTCATCCTGGCCCATTCAAGCCTCTATCAAAGTTGGTCAGCTTTAGTCAAACCACAGCTGACATGCATACAAAAGCCGATGAACATAAAATAAATATTGGTTACTGTCAACCACTAAGATTTGGATTTGTGGTGGAGTGGGGTTATTTATTAGGTAGCATTATAACAGAAATAGCCTCCTAATGCAGTGGCTTTGTCAACTTTTTCCCACCTTTGATATATGAATGTAAACTTCCCTATCTATACTTTGGTTATACAATGTACTATCAAAATGCTTAATCTCCTCTGTACAAAGCATTCTTATTCTTTACATGAAATTTACAGTGGTTGATTTTGACTCTCTTTTCACACAGCAAAGACCTATTTTTTATATTATCTTTATAATGAAATCTCTATTATTGTCTTTACAACCATGAGTTCCTCAGAAAATAGAGCCTAGGTCAGAGAGCTTTTTCTTTATTAAAGAGTATCACTTCAAAGAACAATACTGAAGAACAACAGTTGTACCATAATAAAGTAAGGAAGGACAGAGCAACAATACAAGAAGACAATTCAAAGACAGCTCTCCTGAAGTATAACTGGTTGTTTGATCTTTAGCATTTTCCTAAATAGCTACATAAAATTTGTCTAAGGACTCTTTCTGATGTGTATTTATCAGATTCCACCTCCCATTATCCTCAGTCTTGCCCCTCTAAGATTTAATTCACTGTAATTCCCAGTTACTCAGATTTGGAAACCAAGTTCCCCAATGGATCATCATCAAGGAAACTTGAACTTGGAGCCAAAAGATAAGAAGTTTAAGCAGAATTGCCTGCATTGGGTAACAGTAAGTTGGTTAATCAGAGCCCAGACAGATCTGTTCACTGTAGTGACAACTGGAAGGAGGAACAAATGAGTAATAGAAGATCTGAAAGTATGTTAAATAAGTATTTGATACAGTTCATACATTGGATCTCTGATTATCATGCTTTCCATTGTATTCAGTTTCTATATGAAGGTCCTATATTTTGTGAGAAACTAAGGAGGGAAGGTTCAAACCCAGTGGTACACAAAATGAACAAAGAATTCAAAATGGTACCAGGTTCAGCTTTTAAATACTTATAGTCAGAAAGTTAATGATATAACCTATATCCTTCATTGCCACAACTGATAACCAGGCCATAGTTGGTAGTTATCATCCAACATCAAAACTATAATACCCTCATCCTCAGACAACATTTCAATAGCTTTGCTTTGGATATCTGGTGGAGTGATGTTGAATCTCACTTCTGATGAATCTGAGCCCATAGTCGCTTTGCCCTTATTGGTCTATGGTTATGGCAATTATCTGGTGACAACTATCACAGATCTAAA
The DNA here is from genome assembly GCF_021218885.2 of Marmota monax. Lineage (NCBI taxonomy): Eukaryota > Metazoa > Chordata > Mammalia > Rodentia > Sciuridae > Marmota > Marmota monax. The sequence goes on along the minus strand of NW_026693209.1, from coordinate 469 downwards.
AATTCAAAAACATATCAAGAATATCACTGGGTTTCAGACATATATTTCTCTGTCCCCATTCTGTAGCAGCAACCCAAGTTCCTAGTGGTTATTAGGATTTACTATTTCTGCTGTTAAAGACATTTCATTGTTTGTCTACTTGTCTGCTAGATAAGAAGGAAATTGGTCAATGTCAGTGGGACTCTAACTGTCATTTGATTAAAAAAAAAAAAAAAAACCTTTGGTAAAATACTTAAGACACTAGATCAATCATTTTATGCCTAAGGTAATGGGAATGTGAAACAAAAATTTCTCAAATGAATTACAAAAAGTGAACAACGTGACGAGAGTAGTCTACTTTAATCCCTTAATTTTCAGACCTATGTGTTCTAGTTTTTAAAGATATAGAATCATACATATGTCAGACCTTGTTCCAGTGTATTGTAATGCAACCTGAGAAGTAGAGCCCTAACTCCCTGATGAACTTTGT